>NC_087210.1:68582788-68757788 GCF_015104395.2 Macrobrachium nipponense
ACACTCGGAATGTAAAGCAATATATCTCTTACATGTCTAGGAAAGATTGCAATTATTGCAATTGAGTAGTTTGTGAGCCTCTTGTTTTTAAAAAAAAATATGTTTATTAAATGGCTAGGGCTATTTGTATTATGATAATATACAGTGTGAGATGGATTAGAAAAATATCGTGCAGCAGTGTACTGAAAATATATTTATGAAAGTTGACGTGGGACTGATTTACCAAAGTCATCCCATAACCTAGCACATTTAAATCAAATTCTTTATTTTAGCCTTATAAAACATTACTAGTTAGTTAACTATGCAATACCAAGGGTAGAGCTAGTTGTTTGCAAATCACAAACACCAGTTAGAGAGGATGCTTTTTTTAATTTCCAGTTATTGTTTAACTTTGTCTGTTGAAAAAACATATACATTAATGAAAAAAGTACATATGAGGCCGCCACTCGAACAACCGTCTATATGCAAATTTTCGGATTTTGAGTTATACATACTTTCGAATCCAGCAACTCTTCTTCTATATACTAGTATTTAGAAATTGTAAAAAAAATATGTTTTTCACGTTCATAATCTAGAGAGACTGAGAGTAACTAGAATTATAAATGCGCAATATTTGTGAGTTGTTATTTGATTGAAAGAGCCTGGGATGAAAATGAATCGAACAACAGTATATTTGCAAAATTTGCAGATAAGCGGTTATTCGATGGAAAAGGAACCCGGATAATGTTCTGTCAAACAAAACGTTATCTGCATGCGTCCACCAATGAGGTTCTTTGATTTGGTATGACGTCATATTTAAAGGGCACTTAGTTTGGCTGTCAAGTTCTCGTGTTCCGTGGTTTACCTTATAATTTTCATTAAGCATTGTTTCTGACAAAAATAACAGTTATTGTGATCATCAACTATGGGTAGAAAGCATAAGGAATCGAATGAAATTGAAAACAACGCATTAGAATGTAGTACTCAGTGTGAAAAGAATAATGTGAGTGCACACGTAATTACTCCTCGCTCTTTTTATGGTAAAAAACCAGTAAAAATACCTTCCAAACAGTATACCTTACTGGATTTTAAAATCTATTAGCCTATCATTACTGTATCCAATATTGGATAGTCAGATGTGTTAAATGGGGAAAAAAAGTTAGTCATGCTCTTTTTTTATGCATAATTATGTGTAATACAAAAAAAATGGTGCTAGTAAATCTTGCATCCTACCATGCTTTTAGGGCTATGGTATGCTTTAACACATTTTTTTTTTTAGGTATGTAGTTATGTGATTGCACCAGGTAGGCCTACTATGAATGATGTGTCATAGGGAGAGTTTCATAACTGAATAATTTTACAGACCACCATTCTTATACAATAAAGTTTTTTAATTTTTATATTTCTTCTTCCCATCATTATATAATTTACTAGTTTTTAATCATTTAAATTTCTAAAATCTAGACTAATATAATGTTGAAGAAATAAAATGACATCATACCATTCATAATTATCACTTATATATGCATTCCAATGTTGACAAACTTCAGTTTTTTGCAGTTATAGTGTTGTTTGAGGTACAGTTTGGATAGACAGATAATATTTACACACATTTGTAAAGAGCATGCTTTTAGCTTCATTTTGAAAAAAAGAATGATGTCATAGCATAAATAATAACGGAAATGTGATAACGTAAACATTGCAAAACTTCAATCGCGTTTTTCTCCGATTTCTGTTTTGTGCAGATAGACGGTTGTTCGAGTGGTGGCCTCATATATAGTAAGAAAAGTGTGTCTGTGAGCTGTACAGGTAACACTGCATACAAGTGGTTCATTAGTAATTGTTCATTACTTTATTTCTTTTCTACTGTTGATTATATTCAAGTGCATATTAACATTCACCAAGTAGGGGATTTTCATAATTATCAGTTAAGCAATTAGTATCTTTATCTTACACACACACACACACACACACACTCACAAGCAAGGAAAAAACTGGAAATGGGAAAATTCTAAAGTAATTAAACTAGACCACTTTCATAAACCCCTCCCCCCCCCCCACACAAATGCTCTTCCAGTAGGAAAAAACTGAAAAGGGGAACATTGAAAATAGTAATTAAACTAGACCACTTGTTCCATAAACCTGACAAACAGTAATGGAACATTATTAGGGCCTTTCCTCAAAGGGAATGTTATAGTACCAGCTTCTTGAAGGAGGCTTATGTAGAATAAGCAGTGAAAAGCAATGGAAAGAGAATTCTGATATTCAACCAATTTGACCCCTTGCAATATAAACCCAAATCCCCTATACTAGTAGAATAATTTGAATAGTTTACTTTGTTCAGGGCCTGGAAAGGAGTCGGTTATGGAAGCCCAAAACTAGACATTCTTCTCAGATAACCTCTAAATGCTAAAATACTCACTGAACAAAGAAAATCAACAATCTCAGATTTTGATTATGTGGTCTCAGACCCCAAACAAGGAAGTTGGTATTAATATATATAAAAGTTTAATAAATGGGGAATAAATTGCTATACATTTGCAAAGACAATACCGGTTTGTCAATGAAGTTGTAATTGATAAGAAAAAACTAAAAATAAAAGTGTAAGGCTTCTTTCAAAATAACAATGCATTTTCTCCATAGCTATAATAGTATTTCAAATTGCTTATAGTAATTTATTTTCTCTCAGCTGCTGTCATATAACACATTTTTTCTCATTAGTTATTCACAACATAAGAATAACCCAGATTAATAATCTTAGCCTGTCTCAGAACACACTTCATTGAGACGAATGAAATTAATATACAAAACATAAACGTCAAATTGTACCCTTCCCAAAATGGTTGAAGCAAACAAGACAGGTACAACCTGACCAGATGGGTGTATTAGATTTTATCAGACCACCTAGTTGAAATTCCTAACTTTCACATACTTTTACCACATAAGGATTAAAAAAAAAAAGTACCAAATGCCACAGATGGAATCACTTGTGTATATAAACTGTACTTTGTTATGGGTTAATAAGTTAAATTTTTCTTTTAATATCATTTGTTTTTGATTGATAACAGTAATGATCATTTTTATCATATTCCATTTTATGGTAATAACTTTGCCACAAGTTTCTTGCTAGCACTAATTGCTTATAATACGTACTTTGTTTGACACCATAACTCTCTTTAACAGTTTAAATTTTTGTTCTTGCAATTTTTTTTTTCTATGAAGGACAGATTGATGTAATCTTTTCTGGTACATGGACAGCTAAGGTCACTGATGCTATTTGTTGAGTAACAAAATTTATATAAAACTTAGGATATGATGACTAGATTGTACTATATATAGAAATCAAATCTGTAGCTTTTGCAGAACACCTTCTGTAATAAATCTAAAAATGCCCCTGGCACCGTAAACTTCTCAAAGGACTTTGGCGAGAATTTATCCGCCATTTCATGAAGGATTGATTAAAAGCTATTATAATTCTTAGTAATGGTGATTATCGTCATTTTGCCAACCTTATTAGATTTTAAAATTTTGTTTGCCTTCAAAAAAATTAAGAATGTATTCCTTGTCCAAGCTCTGATTATTAATTGGGAAACTATAATATTTTTTATAAGAACACAGTATATAATTATTGACTGCTGAATTACTCTGCTCTGTGCATTATGCAATCAGGACTGTCTGTTAACTGCACCTTTCTGGTCTCTGTGGCTAGTGTAACTTTACCCCTAAAAATTCTGCCCAGTAAGGTGTCTACCCATCCATATGTGTGCCTTGAGTAAAGAGTAAACTTAAATTTTAGTTGTATAACATAAGCAGTTTTTCTTTCATATGCATATGGTTGCCCCTTCGCATTTTGATCATAGAAATTGTTGTACCATGGGACAGTCAGGATTCTTTGGGTACTGACAAGTAGAATTCGTCTTTGAGTACATACACAATGTAGCATTGTGTTTCTAATATAAGATGCGCTAAGTTCCTGTTGTTAATTATTCTACAATTTTTTACAGTTGGAATAATTGTTGTAAAAAGGTACCATATATATACGTATATATTTTTTTTATTATAATTTTTAATTAGATGCTAATGATTTCTTCTTGGTTATGAAAGATGTTAAAAATCAGCTTATATACGTACTGATCATACCAGTATTGAATCAAGTGTTTCAGATTTCCTTGTGATTTTTGGGTTACTCATCTTTGCCACTATTCAGAGCATTTAAATGCCACAAGTTTATTTAAAATGTTGGCATTCATGACATCTTGTTTTTATTGTCACCATACTAAAGTCTGTGGTGTACAATATTTTCAGAGATTTTATTGTTGCTCCAAATCTCCCCATGTTCACCAGTTTGTCAGTTAAACAGAAACAAAGTATGTAATCTCACAATATATGTGCCATCTGAAACCTTGGGCTTGCTTCAATCACCCACCTCACTTTTTTTAAAATGCACTGCTGTTTACAGCTTTTACCATTTGCTATCCTTGTTCTTAGTTTCACTACCACTTATCATTTACTTTGACCTTTCATCACTTTACTCCACTCACTAAGTGATAAGTGAATTCATTTAGCAGGTACTGTGCAGTTGCCAGTATCGTCTCTCGGATTGCTGACTTCATGAGATGCTCCAATCTGTAAGTCATTTTTTATCGCTTTGCCTGAAAATCTAGCTTTTCCACATTGTAAGCTTTATTTCAGCATTTTTTTACAATTTCACTCATTTTCATAATTTTTTTTACGGTTAAAATGAAGTTAAGAGTTACTGCTAACTAGGTAATGAGTTGTTAACTAGTTCATGCTCAGAAATGAGTTCTTGTTGCAGTGGCCACTTATTCTCCACCGCAGTACAATGTATATAGAGAAAAGAAAATCAACAGAATTTTGCACTTCGGTTGGGGAAGGTGGGGTTGGTAATTTTTATTTTATTCTTTTATCATTAACCATGCATTTCTGGGAATAACCTCCTGGTGTAAACAATAATTTCTTAATCTTTTAGTATGGTATTAGTATTTGTATTTTTGCTTTACAGTAATTATCTTGTTTGCATTTAGGTAAAGTACGAATTTGTCCGACATCACCCATACTTGTCTCATTTTATTATTTACTGTTTCCTCTCCTACTTTGCCATTGTTTTGGTTTCTGTTTGGCTAACCTTGCTGTTTTCATGGCTTTCTACCTAGCTTTAGATGTATATGTATGTAGCAATTTCATTTTCTTTGGGATTGGCAATACCCTATGATTGCATTTTTTTTCTATTCCAGTGTACCTACTAACTATGCAAGTTTACGTTTTACGGTCAGGGTTCTGTTCCTGGTGGTATGCCATAACCCGAAAAACACTATAAACTGGAACATCTAATAATAATAGGAATAAATGGCGCTTACGGCACTGTAAAACCCGGTGTGGTGCCGTAAAGTCGGAACACCATAAAACAAGACTGCTGTAACCCAGGAACTGCCTGTATTACATTTTGGTGCACAAAAACATCATTATATAGTTTACCAGTCATTCTACACAACTCACTTTGCAAATAATTACATCAGTTTTTTGGCCTCAACTTATATTTTTCTTTTACTGATTGTGAAAAAGTTATTCAATATTATCATCAGCAGATTGTATTTTGCCACACCTATTAATGTGCTTTTCCTCTTTCCACCTTTATTATTTTCCACTTTCAGACTGGAGCATGCAATGGTTCAGTTAACCATCTCACTACCAAACCACATGCAATTTTATCTGACCTTTGGACACTACAGAAGTCCTAAAGGTCAAGATGTTCATTAAAATCTTGCCCATAGTGCCAATACATCTTTCACTTTATGAAAGCACATGTTAAAAAATAATTTTCATATTTTCAAAAATAATTTTCATATTTTCTCTAGGAACATGTAAAGCTTTCTTTATGCTCATATAAGAATAATATTTGCTCATGTTTAAACATTAGTCGCATTCATCTTAGCCCCCAATTTTGTGGTTACAACTCATTTGTAAAGTAAGTTTAGCTATGTTTACAAATATGTCTTACTTTGATTGTACCTGTCTCTATAAAGAAAGGATATTAATTTCCAAATTTACAAGTTTCTATAATTGTGTAACCAATGTTGAAAATGTGAAAATTTTGTGGGTCAGTATCAGTGCAATTTGGGAAAATTTTGAGAAAGTTAGGTAATTGCCTAGCTGTTAATTCTTGACCCCCTGCTCTTTTGGGTATATACAAGAAAACCATACATGATCTGAGAATCCCAGAAGCATGTTTGATAAGATTTGCAGAAGGGAAAACTGTCAGTTAAGTGCTGAAATTCCCATTTATTTTAAAGGCACAATTGTTTTCCAGTAACCTCTGGAATGGTATTTTTGAAACTTCACGGGTCATGCTGTGCATTGGATATGCAGAGTAAAAAGGTATTTATTCCTTAATGAAATAACAACCACAAAAGCTTATATTTAAAACATCACCATGAAATGTGGTGTAGCCACAAGTATGAATGTGTACCATTTAGTTCATTTAACATTTATGAATCTCTTCAATATTTCAATATAAATATTTATGAATCTTTTTGACCACCAATGGTTTCTTGTTTTATAATACATTTATGTGGCAAGTGTAAACATTTGTGTAATTATTAAAATCTCATCTGTAAAGCAGAATCTGCTTAGTCAAGTCTCTTTGATCCCTCATAGATTTAATAATCTTATAACTGTCCACTTTATGATCCATACAGTAATCAACTTAAAATTTTATTCCCTTCCAGTTACCTGTCATTCAAAATCATGTGCCATTTGTGAAAAACAAAGTCAGCATTTAAAATTATTCTACTGATATACCAAATATCAAAACTATAGCTCAACTGTTGTGACATTGGAAGAAATAAATCAGTAGAGTTCAATTTATGCAGTAACTGTTATGGCCATTGTACGAATCTGACTTTACAATGTACAATATATCGAAAACTCATACTTCATAGTGGGAAATCAGAAACCCTCCCTCTCTCTCATATTTGTTATCCTTCACATGACATTTGGTGTGAAACAGCCTACTTGGGTAGGGTAATAAAGAACTCTTCCAAGAGCTTTTGGCATGTGAAAAGTTGTCATACTATTGTTCCTCTAGAGTTCACATTTAGTAAGATTAATGTACTAACTAGAATCTTTTCTGTTTTTTTTTTTTTTTTTTTTTTTTTTTTTTTTTTTTTTTTTTTTTTTTTTACCATTCATTTGTGGTTCCCGTAGTATGATTTATTTATGAAAACCATGTTCTTTCTTTCATGACAGTACTGTTTAATCACACAGTGCAGCATATGCCTATATTTGCTTTCATGAATGTTCCCAGAATCACTGGTCTTTTTGGATGGCAGACAGAAGATGGTCTCACTACTTACCCACTCATTCCTTGGACACTGATACGTATATGGGTTAACCAATATCGTAACCTATCTATTGATCCTGCAGTACTGTTAAGTTCTGCTATTGCTCTCAATTGTTATCCAGAGAGCTTTTCTAGCCCTCATTACTAACTTATTTTCCATTCATCATTTCTCATTGTAAATCATTTATTTCGGATCAGGTTTGTGTTTTCTCTGTAGGTTGTCATCTTGTTTCAATATAATTTTCCTTGTTTTTGTCTTCTTAATGTATCAGTTATGACTGTTAAATATACCTAAGGTTAAAAATTTTTCCTTGAGTAATTAGATTTATTCTTTTGATAAATAATCACTACTCAGTGTAAAAGTGATTTTTTCAGGAGTGTGTTTTGCTAGTGTTCTGATATTGTCACATTCACTGTGCAGCAAGCATCAAGGTTTTCAGGGAAAGTCCTTTTGTATATTCTTACATCCTTCCTAGATTGACATTTCACCTCCTGGAGTTATGGCTGTGGTCACGTGTTGATCTGTTATCATTTCAGCTGAGCTGCCAGGGCTAAACCTGCTGCTCCAGCCCATCATCATCTGCAGGTTTTTCACAGCTTGGCGAGAGGATGTTCAAGGTGACTATCATAATGGTCTGGTATCCCTCTTTACAACTTAGGTTTCCAATTTGACAATGGTGTTATTTTGTCAGGAGTCTTAGTAAAAAATGCTAGTTCATAGATGATGGCTTAGCATATTATTTATTTTCTTCCAATCTTTCATTGCTTTACCTGCATATTAGGTCACCAACAAGGTCAACATTTGTTAGAATGGCAACAAACAACCAACAGAAGAGACTGACACAGGTGTGGTCCTAGGCACACAACTTACCAATGGTTGCAATCATGACTAGTTTGACCAATAGAAGAGATTGCTATCTTCATGGTCAGGACCATGTATTTACCTAAGGTGATATGTTTGACAAAGAATCCACAATCTTAACAGATGGCTGCTACATATTCACTTTGCATGATGACTGCCACGCTGCTGGTCATTCTCACTCCATTCAATTTTCTATGAGGTATAGTGTGATTTCAGCCAAAGCTAGTTTACTACTATATACTCATGCACCAGTCTGCTAGCCCAGCTCTGTCTAGTACTCTTAACTAAAGTAGCCACAACCATGCCAGCTCTACTTTACTTGCTGGTCAGCCTATCCCATAAGCTTTGCCCACTGCTATACCCATGTGCTTGACTCCTTCATTGGCCTACTCCCTATTTTTCCTCGGCTGTGTCCTCCTGTAATGGCTGTTCCCTTCCAGTAGTCACTACCACACTATTGATTGTTGCTGTACTACCATTCAAGACCACTTCTCAGTCAAGGTGAACATTACTGCTTACTGCTCTTGCAGTACAGTAAGGTCGGGGATTATGGAGATTAAGACACACTAAATACATATACTGACTGTGAACTTGTCCCTTTGGCATTGAACTCAGCACTGTCTTGCACTGAATATGACTGAACTGTAACAAGAACAAGTGATGGTTTCAGTCATTAGGATGTACCAAAGAAGCCTAGCAACAACAGTTGGCCTTGTGAGTCAGTTGCTAAAGCAGTTCTTCCATTGGACTATACTTGTACTGGATATGAGTTTGAAAATGAAGCTTGTGATCAGTCAAGAAAGAAGTCATAGCCTTCTACCTGCTTCTGGGATGGTCTTGCCTCATAGTAAATGAAATGCTGACTTTGTCTTTTTCAGCATACAAGTACGTATATTGATAGTCACTCACTGACCCTCTTCAGGAGGGGTTGTAAGTTTGCACAAGTCATACAGTAGTTGAGATCAAAATTATACATTACATATAAGGTGAGAAAAGTATTCTTCATATAAGGAAGGAACCCCTCAGTACCCACTGGAAAGGGGTGTTGTATCTTGGACAACCCTAAGCACCCTAAACTCAATTATTAATGTAAACCTGAATGAGTAAGAGGTACAATTAGTTTAGAGTTACTAGTACTTCTTTGGCTACAGAACACCTGCCTAATTGCCTTTATGGACAGAAGGTTGTTCCCTATAGTCTTGTCATCCCTTCCACAACAGAATCAACAGTTTAATGCATACCACCCACTTTCACTTCATCCTTGGTTTTCTTTTGACTGTCAAGAACAAGTTCTGAAAAAAATTACTTTGCTTTCAGTGATCCTATTATGCTAGCTGGTGTCAAGGTATTAAAAAAAAAGTGCTTCTGCTGGACATGTTCTCATTATAATGATCATCTGCCTAAAAGCAAGAAACCTTTGTTGGACACAAGATGTTGTGACTGAGAACCAAAAACCTCACTGATGCTTTGTGTAACAATTTTTTCATAAGGCAGCACACTGTCACACTGGGACCTATAGTTGGTGAATGGCAGAAAATCCTAACATATACCTCAAAACCAAAAAATTTTGGGGAGGGGAGATTTCTTATTTTTCTACAAATAAGTAGGTTTCAGATATATATTCTAACCTAATTATAGTGAAACAAGCAACAGAGAAGCCTCTTGGTAATAGACTAGGAAGTTTAAAATTACTTAATATGTGAGAAATAGAATCTAATATTTGTGTTTATCAACTGAAATTATTACAATTTATATTATATTGTTTTAGTCAACTTTTTCTTTTTTAAAAATTTCAGTACAAGATTACAACTTGCTTGAAATAACATCAAAGTTAATTCATACAACCCCATAATCATAATAAGAATTGTCTTTTCCACCATTCGAATCTCACAGCCTCTCTTACTTTTTATACAAAAAGTGAGATTATTGGTTATTACCTAAATGAGTCCTGAGGGTGAGGGTGTATGCACAGTGTTGACTACTTTATTCTGACAACCAAAGGATTGATAATCCAAGGAATATTTTTGGATGTTAATACATATATGAATGATGACTTTTTCATAAAATCAGTATGCCTTTGTTCTAACTAGTTTAAAGTTATTTTTTTTTTTTTGTTAAGGAAGATCATATTGATTATCTACCTACTGAAAAACACTGTTCATGTCGTTTTTTTCAGATTTCTGATGTCAGAGTTAAAGGCTAACTAAAAACAAAAAATATAAACACCAAATATTTATAATTTATAGACATGCTTTTTCTCAAATGAAGTAAAGCTTTTTATATACTTTACCAACATGTAGGCTTTTCTCAAATGAAGTAAAGCTTTTTATATACTTTACCAACATGTAGGCTTATAGGTAGAAAAATTTTTCATATAAAGATGCTGAACTCTGCAGTTATTCATTCAACAATTATTTAAGTACAGTACTTGCATCTCTTCTCAGACACTTTATATGTAGGATTTTGAAAACTGTGAGCTCTGGAAATTTCATAGTTTTTTTTATTATATGCTGAAATGTGATTTGTGGGTTTTGAAAAAAAACAAAAACTTAACAGTACCGATTTGTGGAATTTGAATCATGCATAGAATGTGGGGCAGCCTTGTTTGGTTTTACGAGTTTTAGAAGTTTTAGAAACTTATACATTGCCTGTCTTGGCATTTTGTGGTACCATGAGTATTGTGCATGAACAAATCTTGTATATACTATATACGTATTACCACTATCTGCATTTATGAAGAATTTGCTTTTGTATTCATGAGCCACGATCAGTTACTGATTCAATTAAATATCTTGTTGGAGTATTATGCCTAGTAGCTCATAAAAGGGCAGTTAGTTTGCTGAATGCCAAATTAAATTTATTAATGAAAATTATGCTTATTTTAACAAAGAATCTTTGTTGCAATGAATTAAAAAGATAAGACAATATCCAGTATTCATAGTTACAACTAATTTATATTAATTTTTCTTAATTTTGCTTTGTAATTTTCTTTAAAGCAAAAATTTAGCCATTCAAAAAGTTTGTGTAATACACCTCCAAAGAGTTAAAGTAAGTTGTTGTTGGATGAAGCATTTACACCCATTTGTGTGTAGACCGTATGTTTATAGTGTGTGATAAATGCATCTTTTGCTTAAAAAAAAAAAATGTCTAAGCATTGTATTTCCTGCCTTGTTTTTGGCAATCTAAGATTAAATACAGTACTACTCATATTAGGTTTGGTTACATGTTCTCTCAAAAGGAATAAACTTATCTTTTTGAAGCTAACTTAATGGCCGTGAAGTAAATTTAGACACCCAATATTTGCCTCTTTATGTAATAAGTTGCTACAATGTTTTCAAGTGATACAATATAATTACATACCAGAATTAGTAGTTAAAACTAATTAATATTCATTGTTATATCTTATGTTTTTATTCAATTGTCTAAAAAAATTTAGGTATTCACAAAGGCTTTGTAATGCCTCCAGTAGTATTAAGTAAGAGCTTGATGTTGGATAAAGCATTTACACCCTTACATTAGGTTTGGTCACATTTTCACGAGGAATAAAACTCAGCTTTAAGTTCATGGCTTTCATGTTAATTTAATCTCAAACATTTGCCTCTTCATTTATGTAATTAATAAGCTGAACATTGAATATAATATTGTTTAATAGCTTTTTTGATATAAAGGCAAAATGGTATCTAAATTTTTTCCTATACATAATCTGTAGCAATAGTTCTTGTATAATCTGTTCAAAGTACATTTGTATTGCTAACAATGGGGATTGGAAAACTAAATTTATTTCTAGATAAAATAAAGATTAAATTTATTTCCAGATTAAGTAGATTACATTTATCTCTAACATAGGTCAACAATTTCACTAATTTTAAGATTACATGTACCTTTAACAATCTCAACAAGTTTAAATATGAATAACCAGGTTTTGGGAAGTGAAATGTAAGCGAGGCAGTGGTAATCATATGTATGTCGGTGTCCTCTCTCATTTCTTTGCAAGGCTTTGTATAATTAATTTGGAAAGGCAGATTCTGCCTCCTGCAACTAACCCACCGGGAAATAGTCATTTAAACTAGTCAAAGGGGTGGCTCATAAACTAATGTAATACTAAATAAATTATTATTCCCAAGATTAATAGTACTTCAATATATTGTTTGTTATGGTAATTATCTAAAATTCCTTCAAGTTATGAGTTTTCTAGACTTTTTGGTAAAAAAGTCTGGACCTACCAGGATGTAATAGACAATCCTATGGTTATAATGAAACTTATTTGAGGTCCATTAAAAACATGTAGTAAATTAAATATATCGATACACTGACAACTCATAGTGCAGAGATAGCCAGTTTACTGCTAGCCACCTTAACCATAGTGAGTTGTCTACTAGCTGTACCTCTTTATGAAACTATGCTGGCACCACAAATTATTCATTATGAACTCAATCATCTGCTGGTATTGAAAAATATCATGGAAAACAGTAGTATTTTATTGCAAATTTTAAATTAGAGAGAGGTATTGGGGGAGAGATGAGAAAAACAGCAATAAATATAGTGAGAGGGAGTTACAAGGAATTAAAAGGATTAGGATGCCTCAAAGGCTTGTTAGTCCATCCGAGGAGACGTGTGCTCACATTTCTCTAGGAGCGGGTTTTACTGTTCATTCACAGTGTCATAATGATTTTGTCTAGCTTTCTTTTAAACTCCTTCCTACCTTTATTGCTGCTTTCATGGCTTGGTTATATCTTACAACACTCCTCAATTCTTACAATGAAACAATGCTACGTAAGAGAGGGATGGAAGAATGCTAGAGACTTTCAAACAATTGCTACACCTTTACACCAGCTATGAGGTATAAAGTAGCCTATTTTGCTGGGTCTTGAATGATCCGATTTTGTTACTTACCAAGGGGTCAGACCCCCAGAATGACTCAATTTGAGGTGCCAGTGAGGTAAACTGTTAACAGTGTGTGAAAAAGTATGCTACAGTGTGTGAAAAAGTATGCTAAGTTTCATATTTCATTCATTAACAATCGTCTTTATATTCATCTTTTAAGGGATCAGACGTGAAATACATCCACTATTTTGCATTTTATCATATATCCATTTTTCTAAGCATTAAATAACTGACCACAAAACATTGTCAATAGTAGTATATACAATACTTAATTGTAACCTAAGTGAGTTTCATTTTAACAGAAATTATTATTATTAGCTGCTGCATCAGCAATTCATGAAGTAACTTTTTGATGGTCTGTTGAAATCATTCATCTCTAACTTTATGAAGTTCTTTTATATAATCATCAAGACCTGAAGTACTAATCTATGGTTAACCTAAATTTGTATAAAATTACATAAGATACTACAGTTTGTTTATCTTATTATTGATGTATTAGTGTATTATATATATTTTTGAATGGATTTTTAGTAACAGCAATTTTGATCTCATTGTATCGAGTTATCCACAATTGTATCGAGTTTATCCACAATTGTATCGAGTTATCCACAATCATTACATAAGTTGTTAATAATTGTATGTCATTTAGTACTTAAGTACAGTATGTAACATTTTAGGTTTTTAGCTTCCTTTATTCATTGTATCAACTCCATATGATACAGCAAGAAATATATTTCTGAGGTACGTATGTATAAACCTTTGTAGAAATGTTCTGTGTCAAATCTTGGCAGGCTGAAGTATGATGTAAATTTTTTTAATGTTTAACTGTTTTTTCAGGGATATATTCATTTGTTGCCTAATGTTTAGAACATTTTGTAGAGATTAAAACCTTATGTAATATTGCAAATGCTTTTCTTTAATACCTTTGTATTTAATGTGAACCAAGTACCATTTACTCTTGTAGCCATGTGCAAAACACTGCTCCAATTTAATGCACTGGCTGACAGTTCAGTATAAATGATAAATTTAGTGCATACATTGCTTACAAGTGAAAAAGTTTAGATTAAATAAAGAGTATACATAAATTATAAATTTAGTGCATACATTGCTTAAAAAAGTGAAAATTTTAAATTAAACAAGATATAAATATAAAAAAAAAAAAAAAAAAAAAGGCCTACCATATGAAATGGAAATTTCAATAATGTTAAACTTTTATTAAAAAGTTATCTCCATTGAAATACATAATGGGTCATACGTATAATTTCTCAAGAGTACAAACTGGACCATGTACAAGTACATAAGTGGCGCTACAAGCCATTGTTCTTACCTAGAACATGAGCCCTCATCTCCCCTTTTTTATCCATCAAAATGGTTGCCAATTGATAGTTTCCCATCTCACTGGACTGGGAAAGAGTTCTTCAGGTTTAATCCAATGTGATTTCGGTCCATAACATGATTAGCAGGGATAGAGGGAAGCTTCACCCCACCCTCTGCAGCAGTACCAGCACTGCCTCACCCTCAGGTGTGTGCCAGTAGAGCAACACCATTCCACCTTCCAGGCCGGTGTGAGTGCCATTTCTTGGTGAATGTGTTAAAACAGTTACTGTGTGATCTTGTATTGCAATGCTTTTCCCCTTATCAAGTACTTATCTAGTGCCGTGTCATGTGTACGGGCCCCAAAAACTGGAAATTGCCTAGATAATCGAGGCCGGTTAGTTGATGCTTTGCATCATAGTATTCTTTTGTGCAGTCTACTTTGAAGGACATTATGGGAGCCAAGGACAAGCTGAAGAAGGATATGACTCGTAAGCAGTCAATCTTGATCTGGTTTTGTCAGCAAAGTTCAGCCAGGGTAGATATCTGTGGCACTCGACTGAATGCTGCTGCTGCCAGAAAGTTTGCAGGTCTGCATGTGTTGTAGACTCTAACAACCCTGTGGTAGGGATGTAAGCATACTACGTATACTGTAGGTTCTGCGGGTCATAAAAAGAGATTAAAAGGACAGCTGCTGCCTTGCAGTCTTACTTTTTAGTAAAAGGCTTGGCACACTGCTAATAACTGTGGACATTGCTGCCTTGCAGTCTTGCTTTTTAGTAAAAGGCTAGTCCCACTGCCAATAACTGGAAAATTGCTGCCTTGCCAGTTGACATTTTAGTCAAATGCTAGGCCCACTGCCAATAACTGGTTGATGACAGCAAGAGCATGTGGTTGTAAAAACCCCTTTGCCAAACAATAAACCATGCCTGATGCTTTAAGAATATGAGTGCGGCTAGGGCGTCCCTAGGGTTCACAACTGCGGCCAAATTAGTGGAAGATAAGAGCAGGTATGTGGAATGTTGGTACTCTTACAGGAAAGCTGAGGGAGGTAGTGGATGTGATGGAGAGGAGGAGGATAGATTTTTTGTGTGTGCAGGAGACTAGGTGGAAAGGGAGTAGAACTAGAGAGACAGGAAATGGGTATAAGCTCTATTACAGTGGGTCACGAGAGGGAAGAAATGGAGTTGGAATTATAGTAAGTAACAACTGGAAGGGAAAGGAAAAGTGGTAGAACTAAAGAGAGTAAATGATAGGCTTTAAAAGAAGCCAGTAATAATAGGGGATAAGGTAGTATTAAATTTATCAGCATACGCTCCTCAGATGGGGTACCAAGAGCAAGAGAAAGAATTATTTAGACAAGAGTTTGAGGCTGCCATTAGAAAAGTGAAAGAGGAGGAGAAACTAATAATAGCAGCTGATCTGAATGGCAGGGAGGGAAAGAGAGGAGATGGGTATGAGAGGTACATGGAGGCCATGGGTTTGGAATTAGAAATGAAGATGGGGATTATTATTGGAGATGGCTCAGAGTCTTGAAATGGCCTGAATGAACACATGGTTTCAAAAGTTAGATAAGTACAGTTGCCCCCCATATTCGCGGGGAATGCATACCAGACCCAACCGCAAATGTTTAGAATCCGCGAATAGTTGGAACCCCTATAAAAACACTGAAAATGGCCTATTTTGGTCTGTAAAACTCAAGAAAAACCGACTCAAACTTTTTATACCTGGGTTTTTTAATAGTTTTATTACAAAAAGTGCATTTTATGATGATACTGATCTAAAAAATCAGGAATTTCTGGATATTTCTCATAGATAAATACCATGAATAGGTGCATTTCCCACGAATAATGGGTAGATATGGTCCAGGGAGAAATCCGTGAATCCGATCCAGTTTTATAGGGCTTGTGTAGAGCCATAAAACTGGCGATTTAAGGCACCATAACGGGGCAGAGTTTCGGTTATTGGCACCAAAAGGTGCCGATAATACAGTTATGGTGCTATAGTATACCTAACAGAGGTGCCATTAACCGGTTATTGACACCATTAACCGAAACTTGGCACATAAATCGCAGTTTCGGTTAATGGCGGTTTTCACTTATCAGCCCCCCACCGAGATCACAACCCCTGCCAATAACCAGATACTGCCTGCAGGCTTCTTGACTCAGAGGGGCTTTTCTAGAAACGGAATTAAATACCTGAATCTTAGTACTAACGTTACCCATGGTTCTAAATCATTCTTGCTCAATAGTACTTCCCTAAAATGCTGAAGTCTTGCTCCTACTGGTGCACGAGGCGATCGCTTTCACTTTATAGTGCCCGATCTAGATGGGTTTTTCTTAACGGCTCGCGAGCCAAAGCGACATTTGATCTCGTTCTGGGGTTCGATCTCGGTCTACTGCCACGAAAGGGAAAGGGCTGCAAAGGCTAAGCTACCTTCACGCTCGATGGAGTTGCTTCTTTTGGCTGCCTTGTGGAATGGGCCAACAAATCTTGTGTGGACTTCTCAAGCCCCGATGGTATGTCAATAATAAAAAACGGAGGAAAGAGGAGTCCTTTACTAACTGCAGACTTCTGAACCGTGGTGACTCCCTTACTAGTAAAGGAATACCAAAGCTCCCTATTTTTCAAAACTCCCATTGCTTAAAGGGAGGCTATTTCATTTGAAGCATCCCTTACTCCCTTCCCTGCACAAAAAGGATATGATTCATTATTGTGTTACACCTACAATGCTCATATGTTTGTTATGATTCTATTATGTTTTTTGTATTTTATATATTCAACTAACCACCTTCTTCAATGTAGCTTAGCCAAGAAACACAAGCAAGAAGATATTGCTTTATTATTGCCCTTTATCCACGGACCTTGACAACGAGAAATGGAACACTATCCAATAGTACTAAAATAACATCTTTACCTCTTCCCATAGGTAAGAGTAAAGAACTGTGGTATGGGTCATATAACTAAAGCAGACCCAAAACACACACACTCTCTCATCTGGAATAGACAAGTTCTGAGTTTTTACCATAAACCCTGGAATGAAAGAGAATGAGACTCCATCCCTCCTTGTACCAAATGAGACAGGACAGGCAATGCTATTTTAAAGCCAAAGTTAAAGGGGCCGGCCGGTACCCCTATAAATGGGGATATAGGGCAAATATAGGGCAAAAAAATGCAGTCATAAAAAAATTCACGGAGCTTCGAAAGGCAATGGAGAATGAATATACAAAATATTTTGTCAAAATTCCTCATACTTTCGTAACGCAATAAGCCAAAAACATTGATCTGTACAAGAAAATGCAACATTTCTTGTTATCATAAATTTTGATAGTTATTGTCAAAGAAATTGTGAGCAATGGCATCTGTAGAGATTCCATGAGTCGCAGGAGGAAAGGTTCCTAGCTAAGACTAAGCTAGTAGTAGTAAGCTTACCACCCTTCAGTGCGAGCAGAAACATGAAAAAGGTTATACGTTCGAGTTTCACCTCTTGACATTCGCTCGCGTTTACGTTTGTTCATCTTTGTTACGGCGAGAATTTCATCATGAAGAAGACAATTCACTCTAATATGAGTTCAGACTATCAGTTAGTGAAGAGAGAGAGGACGGGGCTTGGGGAGGGGTGTGTAGTAAGGAACACTCGGTCTTGCCTGACGCACACGTCAGGCAGTGCCCCAGGCTACAGTCTTTGAGCAAAGGGATCTTCATTTATGACAAATAACATAGTTTTGGTTTATTAATACCCAAAAAGGAATATGAAATTCATAATAATCATGATTTATTAACATTATTTTTGTAAAAAGAGAGTACGTACACGTTCTAGTCTCACCTCTGACATTCTCTTGCTTTTATGTCTGTTTATCTTTGTCTTGGCAAGAATTTCATCATGCGAAAGAGGAAAAAACAAGGAAAACATCTCACTAACATATAGAAGAAGAAAATTCACTGTAATAAGCCAAGTTAGTGAACGAGAGAGAAAGAGAGTTGCATAGGTAGGAGTGGCCCGTCTTGCCTGAAGCAGTGCCCCAGGCTGCGATCTATGAGCAAAGGGATCTTCATTTATGATTAAATTATGATAAATAACATAGTTTTGGTTTATTAATACCCAAAAAAGAAATATAAAATTCATAATAATCATTATTTATTAACACTGTCTTTGTAAAAATACAAAGGGAAACTTTAAATGCCCGTATCTCAAAACTATACTTATTGATCTTCAAGTTCTATCTTCTCCCTTAGTTTTAAAGTTATAGTATTCAAATTTGGTATATAACTTAGAAAGACATTATAGAACAATCAAGTGAAGCCCTTTTTTCCCATTTTGTTTCGTTTTTTTTTTTCTTAATTTTTTTTTCTTGATTAATAGGGTTTATTTTTTACCATACAGTAATGAAAAAATTCATATCTAGCAAAAAAATTACTCTTAGAAAAAATCTCTTCATTTGATTGGAGGTCTACATCAGGTCTATATATGGTGCGTAGTAATCCCAGGTCTTAATATTAAATATCAAGGGAGGAGATAGAATTTGAAAAATGGCTGTTTTCGGGATAAATCCCCCTGGCGTCACAAAACCGAAGGTCAGAGGCGAAAATCATATGCGGTTTGGAGATGCCCCAAGTCACCTTATTAAGTGGTATGAATGTCAAAGGCCTGTCCTTATAAAATGGCATTAGCCAGCCGGCCCCCTTACGAGACAGATAGTCTAGAGAGTAAGGTCTCGGTCTGACAAACATGACAGAAGCTTGAAAGTTGCCCTGGAGAGGACCTGCAGAGCAAAGGACATGTCCCAATCAAGAGGCCCGAGTTCCTGAAAAGGGCAAGACTGTTCAAAACTTCTCATTAGCATAAACAACTCCACTGAAGTGGAGAGGCCAGCTTGCAAAGTTGTGACAAGTTTGGGCAATAGGCTTTTATTGCAGATTGATAGCAGAGATTAATAAGCCCCTGTCTTAGCAAATTGTTGAGGAAGTCTGCAATCTGGTGAACATACACTCTGACCAGTGAGATACCCCTTCTAAGACACCAGTCACAGAAGGTGGCTCACTTTTTGATACACATTCACTAGAGAATGACGGAGGTACCAGCAGAGGTCTCCCTCACAGGCCCATAAGAAAAGCATTTTTCTCGAAGGATAGCCTACACTGGATAACCTCAAACTTTGATCCAGGGGGTGATCCTACCAAGGAATGTGCAAATGTGTAGCTGAAACAGAAGAGTGTGTCCTAGCGACAGCTCTTGCTGTCCCTCAACCAGACCAGATGGGCCAACAGTTCAGAGTATCAGTCTGCTTGCAGCCAAGGAACCAACCAATTCATTTGAAGACCTGGGTTGATGAACACTCACTTGATCACCTTGTGAAAAAAGCTGAAAGCCAGAAATGCATACATGTCAAAGTTGTGCCAAGGGTTTAAGAATACATCTCCCATTACCACCCAAGGATCTGGGACTGGTGAACAGAAATGGCATCTTTCTGTTCAACCTGGTTATAAACAGACTGAGCACAGGGTACCTCCATAACTCGAAGAGCCTCTCCACTCCTTAAGGATATCGATCACTTAAGTCTCTGTGACTCAGCTGATCTGCCAGAACATTTTGCCTACCTAGAATGTAACTGGCAGTCAGTTCAATGGCTTGGCAAACCCACTACTCCTGCATCTGTAGCACCAACTCATCTGAAATACCTGCAATGTTAACCATGCACCTGCACCTTCACAGCACTGATGTACAGACAAAGCAAGTTCTTTAACTACATACCTGAAATGAACCCAAATTCCAGATATGTACACATCTGAAAACAAAAGCATTTCCAAAGGTTAAGAATTCACAACTCACTCTTTTGTCATCTAGCTAAATCCTCTTTGACCTCTTGGCTCAGGCACGAGTTGATTTGGAAGCTTCACCAATGACAACAGATGACCAGGACCACATGGTTGTTCCTGAGGGGAAGGAACTGCCCCATTATCTCATAGCTTGCTCACTACATTGTCTACTCCCCAATCTGTGAGAATGTCCAGGTACTGTGCCTGCTGCTCAGTCATGAGATCAGATTTCTCCTAAAGATTACTACCCCAACTAATGACCATTGGCAATTGATTGATTGACTGACTTACTGTTCTCCAGCATTGGGGCAACTAAGGTAATTGGTGCTGATATCTTTTGTTACCTAAGAATGACAAAATTTATATAAAACCTATAAACATTGACAAAATTTATATACAACCTAGGGACATAAAGACTAGATTGTATATTTCTGGAAGGAACTGGACCTCAGATGCCAGGACCAGCCAATCATCCAGGTACTACTGCAATAAGTGAATAACCCTTGAATGGGCCCAAGCAGGTGCACTAGTGGGCCATGGCCCCCTAGTGCACCTGCAACGTCAACTGGTGCAACGGGAGGGACACTAGGCACCCCTGTTTGTTGACGTATGCCACTACTGTGGTGTTGTCGCACATCAACACCACCGAGTGTCCCATCAAGCGGTCCTGGAACTCTTGGAGAGCAAAGAACGCTGCCTTGAGCTCCAGGACGTTGATGTGAAGGTGCTTGTCGTGACGATCCCACACTCCTGCAGCCAGCAACTCCTCCAGGTGTGCGCTCCATCCCTCGGTTGACGCATCCGAAAACAAACAGTAACATCTCCTGGGGGGGGCGGGCAGGAGTGCGAAGAGGCACTCCTCTTAAGAGGTTCCTGTCGTCCAGCCACCAGGCTAGGTCCTGCCTCCCCTCCTCCGTGAGGGACACGGGGAAGTAAGGTGGGTCTGTTGCCTGTGACCAACTCTCCTTTAGTCTCCACTAAAGAGACCGCAGGTGAAGACGCCCGTGAGGGACTAACTTCTCGAGTGACGACAGGTGGCCGATCACGACTTGCCACTGCTGAGCTGACTGTTCTTGCCGAGACAGGAACTGGTAGGCTGCCTCCCTGAATCTGCTGATCCGCTAGTCTGCGGGGAAGACTCGCTCTGCTACCGTGTCGATCAGCATACCCAGGTACTTCATCCTCTGCTTGGGGTCGAGATCGGACTTCTCGAAGTTCACCACGATCCCCAGATTGCAGCAGAACTCGAGAAGAAGATCCCTGTCCTGTAGCAACTGCGAGCAGGAGCTCGCCAGGACCAACCAGTCATCGAAATACCTCAGAAGACGTATCACGGACGAGTGGGCACAAGCAGACACCAGAGTGAACACTCGCATGAACACCTGCGGGGCGGTTGAGAGACCGAAGCAAAGTGCCCTGAATTGGTACACCGTCCTGTCGAGGATGAAGCGGAGGTACTTCCTGGAGGATTGATGGACGGGTATCTGGAAATACGCGTCCTTCAAGTCCACCGAAAGCATGAAGTCGTTCTCCCTGATGGAGTCGAGCACGGAACATACCGTCTCCATTGTGAACCGAGACTGGCGAACAAATCGGTTCAGGGGAGAGAGATCTATCACCGGGCGCCAGCCGCCCGAAGACTTCTCCACCAGGAAAAGACGGCTGTAGAAGCCCGGTGAACGATCCCTGACGATCTCCACAGCTCCCTTGCTCAGCATGGCTTGGACTTCCTGCCGAAGGGCTACGTACTTTGATGTTCCAGGAACGTAGGTCTGAAGGTGGACCGGGTTGGAGGTGAGTGGTGGGCGGGACTCAAAGGGTAGAAGATACCCCTCCCAAAGGACGTCTACTATCCAGGTCTCCGCTCCGTAGTACTGCTATGTTGCCCAATGGCTCACCAGGCAACCCCCAACTTCCGGCAGCAGGTGAGGGGGAACGCCGTCCCTAGCGTTTCCCACCTCTCTTCGACTTCTTTCCCGCCCCCCCTCGAGGGAAGGAGGGCTGAGGACGACCGGCCCTGGAAGAAGTTGAAGGCAGAGTCTTTCCTTTGGGCTTCGACGATGCAATCGTCTTGGCCACAGAGGAAGCGCTAACCAAGCTTTTGGGCTTGGCCACAGTCGTTCGAGGCTGCCCAGATGCCTTCGAGACTGCCTGGTGTACTAGGCGGTCACTGTCATCAGTGCCCCGTCATTCCACCGCAGCGTCTACCATCTCTCCTGGGAAGAGAGAGGAGGAACTCCGCACCGGTCCGTTGCGAAGACCCAGTGCCGCCTCACGCCCAGCCGCTCTGGTCACTCAGGTGAGGACTGCGTCCCTACGCCGAAGTACCAGGTTGGCCCACAGGTTTGCCGTCTGGTGGGCTAGGTAGGATATGGCTCTACCTTCACACTAACACAGCCTCCCGAAAGCCGGGTCCCCCTCGGGAGTAATATTTCCCGAGGTGGCCGTGACCTTAGACACTTTGAGGGACCACAGGTCTAACCAGGAGACTGCCTGGAATGCTGCCATGGCGGTGGATTCCAGTGCAAGTGCCTCATGCTGCGAGAACCACAAGTTCTCCGGGTTAACCTGTTTGGGCGGCATAGGATCCTCTGAAGGCACATAGAATCTCCTCTGTCGTAGTAGAGGCGGGGGAAGTAGCTTGGAAGACCTGCTGGACTTCAGCGAACCCTCCTGTCCGGAGACAAGTGAGTCCACCTGGCCCAGCAGCGAGTCAGCCAGAGCTGATCGCGGCAGACCCACCGTCGTCTTGGGTTCCTTCTTAGGACCCCAGAACGATTCGAGCCGGGACATGGGCTCAGAAGGTGGGAGCGGCAATCCTTCCCCGAGGTCGTTGTGCTGACGAATCAGCACGATAACCTCTGCAAACGACCTCTGGATCTCGGGAGTGACCGCATCTTGTGGAGTAGGACCGTCCAGTCCCTGCAACAAGAATGCCTCTCGAGACCCTCCTCCTTCAGAAGGAGGAACAGCGACAGACCCCTCCTGGTCTCCTCCTGCCACTTACGCATACGACCTGGTCGGTCCTAAGACTGTGCCTGGTTCGTAGGGCATCGTGGTGGGACCATGAGGAGTGCGCTCCTCACGATCACTCTGGATCGCCTCGCTCTTCCCGGCATAACCCGAGGAAGTTGAAGGGATTGGAGAGGAAGGCCTGACGCTACCCCCTCGCTCACCGGTAGAACCGGTGTGCTTGGGGGGCTGCATGCGATCGCCAACCCACGGTGGTGATCGAGCTGCAGGCCTGGTCACGCGGCTCTCCTGGGGAGAGCGGCTGGACCGAGAACAGCAGCTCCAGTCCCGTGCGTCAGAGGAGCTGCTGCTGGTCCCCCTACCCACCCAGTCCCAATGGGAGTGGCGGTCAGGGGACCTACAGAGACCACTGTTGCAGTGGGAGCGGTGCCTGTCCTCACGGCGCGTCGAACCATGCGATTGAGGGGACCTCTTCCTAGCTTCAGCCCGCGGCCGGTCTGGGACCGTCGTGTCAACCCTGGTTACCTGCGGCTCGCTATGAGAGCGATCGCTGGCCTGGCGGGAGTCACCCGAGCGACTCTCACCAGTCTTCCGCTCTGTGCCTCGGTCCTGGCACCGAGCGAACTCAGAAGCCTGAGCCTAGGCTGTACAGTCACCCGCAGGTGACTGTACACTCGGTACCTCTCGCGAACGAGAGGCCGAGCCGGAACTTGGTGTAGCGACAGAACCCCTAGCACCAGGTGAGGAAGTACTGGTGTTAGCCGGTACCCCTCTGGTCCCAGGAGAGATGGGCCCCGATCCCGAAGGAGCGGGAGGAGCAGCGGAAGAACCCCCCGTCCCACCGGAGTGAGATGGGCCCTTAGAAGTTCCCGAAGGAGACTTCTTAGGGGGGGAGGAGGCAGCCTTCTTCTTCCTCAGCTTAGAAGCCTTGGAAGTCGAAGGGGAAGGGGCGGCAGCAGGTGACGACGACGACACCTTCCTCCTCTTCCTCTTCTTCTTCGTCAGCTTCCTTAGGACAGACGTCAGGTCCTCCATCCAGGACGGAGCCGGGGCTATTGCCAAAGCAACACGGCCCGGCTGCACCTGTCCGGACCCGCGACTGAGGCAGCAACACCACAGGCAGGAACGACGTCGGCAGGGGATGGTCCAGGCACGGCAGGAACGTTAGGTACAGCAGGAGGCAGCACAGCAATCAATGCCATCCTGGGTACAGGTGGAAGGTCCAGGGGCAAACTCTTGAGGTACCAAAAGTCGGGGGCTGAGGCGAGAGCGGCAAACCCGGGTGGCAGTGGCACGACCCTCCTCGGGAAACCAGCAATCGGGGCATGCACCACAGCTGAGGGTGTTACCGTGGTAATATGCTGGGTATACACCAGGTGAGGAGGTGCGGCATACCCCGGGGTCGAAACAGTGGTGGTGGTAGTGGTCACCGGTCCATGGGTGACCGAGCAGCACCTGCCAGGTGATGCAACAGCCCCCGAACGCTCGGCGTCCCCTGGAGGCCCAGCGAGAACCATACCTGGCCGAGGCCGTCGCCCGCAGCGGAAGCACGTACCTGAGGAGGCAAAGGTCGGGTTAGTAGGTGGGGTTCCCCCTCGCACGGGGGGGGACAAGCCCCACCCCGAACGAATGGAAGACCACGAGTACAATTGAATGTCAGGGTACCTCGCCCCCTCCTCTACGCTCGACGGATCGGGCGAAGAGAAGGAACGAGAAATCCCCCCCGAAGGGGAGGAAGCCATACGCGGAAGCTGAGATGGTGGCAGGAAGGAAGACGATGTGTCTAGTGACCAAGGGCATCGCCGGAGAACCCTTCGAAGACTCCCTGGCAGGCTTACATCACTTCCTCCTGCCCTACGACCAAGAATTACACACATCACAGGGCTCGGCCCGAGAGCATTCGCGCCCTCGGCACCGAGCACACAATTCATGAGGATCAACATCTGGAAAAGAGCAGAAGGCCCTCCACACCAGGGCAAACTCTGCGGCTGATGGGGGGTTGTGGGGACGTCTCCAGCTCACGGGAATCCATTATAAATGATAATAATAAAATACAAAGCACACGTACTTACAGTATTTTACCATACACACACAAAGCAAACCAAGTTTGAAGAAGATACAAGGTGTACGATGATAGCGGGCAGAGAGGCGAACAACACGTCTGCCTCCGTCGGCAGCCGAAAGCAAAGTGGTTCTTCACCTCCCAGTCACGCGGTGCGCTGACTGTCGGACAAGCAGTTAACTACCGAACTCCCTTGTTCGAAACTTACGACCGGTTCAGCTGCCGCAAGTTACATTCCTATTGTAAAGGACCGATGGTTTGTATTCGTATCGGAACAAATACAAAAAAAAACAACTACTGCATGTCTGAACAACAGAATCCATGGCAGTCAACTGATGCGCACTATTTTAGGACAGATGAATTCCAAAATTGCAGTTAATTGGATAATCCTGAAACAAAATAACAATTTGTCGAAAATTGTATGTTTCCTAACTATACAAACCTGAGGTCCTTTAACAATAGGAATGGTACTTAGCGGCAGCTGAACCGGTCATAAGCTTGGAACAAGGGAGTTCGGTAGTTAACTGCTTGTCCCGCAGTTGGCAGTCAGCTCGACTGTGAGGAGAGGAGTCTCTTTGCTTTAGGCCCAGGAAAACGCAGAGTGAGGGGTGGCATGAGGTGAGACTATATGTAAAGGACCTCAGGTTTGTATAGTTAGGAAAAATACAATTTTCGACAAATTGTTATTTGTTCCGGTACGTATACAAACCCTCGGTCCTTTAACAATAGGAAGACACTTATTGGTGGGTGGAATCTGAGTCTTATGAACAGACTGGTGTTCGTCCTACCTTGGTTCCCTCCCTGGTCGTAAGAGCAAAGGGAGGGATCCTAGCCTCTGTCCAGCTGATCGGGGTGTGGACTGCAGGATCAGTGGTCAGACATCTGGACCAAATTTATAAGAGGGAGGCAAGCGTACCTCTTATAAATAGCAACAAATGCAAGAACTAGTTCCTACTTCAAGAGCCAAGATGAAATCATGGGTTTGTCTCTTGTTGGCTTCCACTCCCCCCCCCCCCCCTTCCCCCCCCCCCCCTTGTTGGGGAGTGGTGAATAAAAACTTCTATCCCTAATGAAAGGGATAGGATGGAGCTCAGTTGTGTAGCTTACATGCATCGGCCTCCTGTTCAGCGTAGTGACGACTGCGGCCCTCTGCCTACAGGTAGAGGAGGAAGAACGAAGGAGGAAGAGAAGCCAGTCACACAAGGCTGTGATGCTGTTCTGTCCGCTCGGGTGCTGGATAGACTACACAACTTGTTGAGCAGCCACCTGTGGGTAATATCCCGAAGGTAGAAGGAAGTAAAGGTGGTCTGGTTGGCCCAAACTGCTGGCTTCAGAACCTGCACCAGGGAGAAGTTCTTGTGGAACGCAAGGGTTGGACCAATACCTCTGACTTCGCGGGCTCTTGGACAAAGGGTATGGGTGTCGTCACTACCATCCGCGTCGTACGCCCTCCTGATCACCTCACGTAGCCAGAAAGAAAAAGTGTTCTTGGACTCTTCTTTCTTGGTAACCCCGACGCTAACGAAGAGGCGTCGACACTCAGGTCTGAGGTGTCGAGTTCTCTTCAGATAGCGCCGTAGCGCCCTCACAGGACAAAGCAGCATCTCATCCACATCATCATCAGTAAAGTCCTTCAAGGAGGGAATCGTGAAAGACTCGAACCGGTCGTCAGGGACCGAAGGATTCTGAGTCTTCGCTACGAAGTTCGGGACGAAATCGAGCGTCACGGATCCCCATCCTCTGGAATGCTTGGCGTTGTAGTAAAGACCATGAAGTTCCCCTACTCTTTTCACCGATGCCAGGGCCAGCAAGAAGAGGGTCTTGAGGGTCAGATCCCTGTCTGACGACTCTCGGAGTGGCTCGAAGGGTCTGCGAGTTAAACTCCTAAGGACGAGAGTCACATCCCACCCCGGGGGCCTGAGTTCCCTGGGTGTGCAAGACCTCTCGAAGCTCTTCATCAGGAGGGAGATCTCGAAGGAAGAGATGTCCACACCTCGCAGTTTAAGGACTAGTGCCAGGGCGGCTCTGTATCCTTTAACTGCAGAGATGGAGAGGAGCTTCTCTTGGCGAAGAAAAACGAGGAAATCCGCTACCTGCTGAACTGTGGCTCTGAGAGGAGAGAGACCCCGTCCACGACACCAACCACAGAAGACGGCCCACTTCCTCTGGTATACAGCTGCAGAGGACTGTCTGAGGTATCCAGCCATCTCTGTTGCTGCGCTGCGAGAAAAGCCTCTCACTCGCAAGAGATGGTGGATAACAGCCAGCCGTGAAGACATGGACTCGACCGACCGGTGGTACTGCTCTACGTGTGGCTGGCACAGGAGGTTGTGCCAGGGGGGAATCTCCCTTGGTGCTCCGGCGAGCAGAGCCAGCAGGTCCGGGTACCAAACAGCTTGAGGCCATTTGGGAGCCACCAGGATCATCCTGAGATTCAAGGTGTGTGAATCAGAGAACGGGGGAAAGCCGTAAACGAAGAGGTTGTCCCACGGGTGTTGAAGAGCGCCCTCTGCAGCTGCCCATGGGTCTGGCACAACTAAGTAGAAAACCTGGAGTTTTCTGTTGTGCTGGATGCCAAACAGGTCTACGACTGGACGCCCCCACAGGTTGAAGAGCCTTTCTGCCATGTCTGGCTGATGCCGACGGCTGAGCTTGTCTGCTACTACATTCCTCTTGCCTGGAATGTAGCGGGCTGACAGCTCTAATGAGTGTGCCACGGCCCACTAGTGCACCTGCAACGTCAACTGGTGCAGCGGAACGGACACTAGGCCCCCCTGCTTGTTGATGTACGCCACTACCGTGGTGTTGTTGCTCATCAACGCCACTGAGTGTCCCACCAGACGATCCCGGAACTCTTGGAGAGCGAAGAACGCTGCCTTGAGCTCCAGGACGTTGATGTGAAGGTGCTTATCGTGATGATCCCAGACACCAGCAGCCAGCAACTCCTCCAGGTGTGCGCCTCATCCCTCGGTCGATGCGTCTGAGAACAGCAACATCTCCAGGGGGGAGTGTGAAGAAACATTCCTCTTACGAAGTTCCCGTCATCCAGCCACCAGGCTAGGTCCTGCCTCACCTCCTCCGTGAGGGACACGGGGAAGAAGGCAGGGTCCCCTGCCTGTGACCAACACTCCTTTAGTCTCCACTGATGAGACCGCAGGTGAAGACGCCCGTGAGGGACTAGCTTCTCGAGAGACGACAGGTGACCGATCACGACCTGCCACTGCTGAGCTGCCTGTTCCTGTCGAGACAGGAACTGTCTTGCTGCCTCCCTGAACCTGCTGATCCGCGAATCTGTGGGGAAGACTCGCCCTGCTACCTTATCGATCAGTATGCCCAGGTACTTCATCCTCTGCTTGGGCTCAAGATCCGACTTCTCGTAATTCACTACGATCCCCAGATCACGGCTGAATTTGAGGAGTCGGTCCCTGTCCTGTAGCAACTGTGAGCGGGAGCCAGGACTAGCCAATCGTCGAGATACCTCAAGAGACGTATCCCTGCCGAGTGGGCCCAAGACGACACCAGCGTGAACACTCGCGTGAACACCTGTGGGGCGGTTGAGAGACCAGAACAGTGCCCTGAATTGGTACACCATCCCGTCAAGGATGAAGCGGAGGTACTTCCTGGAGGATTGATGGATGGGTATCTGGAAATATGTTTCCTTCAGATCCACAGAAAGCATGAAGTCGTTCTCCCTGATGGAATCGAGCACTGATCGTGCCATTTCCATCGTGAACCGACTCTGGCAAACGAATCGGTTCAAGGGAGAGAGATCTATCACTGGGCGCCAGGCCCCCGAGGACTTCTCCACCAGGAAAAGTTGACTGTAGAAGCCCGGCGACTGATCCTATACGATCTCCACAGCATGTTTGCTCAGCATGGCTTCGACTTCCTGCCGAAGCGCTACGTCCTTGTTCGAACCAGGGACGTACGTCTGAAGATGGACCAGGTTGGAGGTGAGGGGTGGCCAAGACTCGAAGGGAAGTAAATATCCCTCCCGAAGAATGTTCACTATCCAGGTCTCCGCTCCGTAAGCGCTGCCATGTTGCCCAATGGTTTGCCAGGCACCCCCCCACTTCCGGCAGCAGGTGAGGGGGAACGCCGTCCCTAGCGTTTCCCGCCTCTCTTCGGCTTCTTCTTCCCAGATCCTCCTTGAGAGAAGGACTGGGAGGAGGGCTGGTTACGGTCGCTCCTTACTGAAGAAGTCGAAGGCAGAGTCTTTCCTCTGGGCTTCGACGAAGCAATCGTTTTAGCCGCAGAGGAAGCACTGGCTAAACTCTTAGGCTTAGCCGCAGTCGGTCGAGGTTGCCCAGCCACCTTCGAGACTGCCTGGTGGACCAGACGGTCACTGTCGTCAGTGCGCCATTGTTCCACCGCAGTCCACCATCTCTCTGGGGAAGAGAGAGGAGGAACTCCACACTGGTCCGTTGCAAAGACCCAATGCCGCCTCTCGCCCAACCGCCCTGGTCACTCGGGTGAGGACAGCATCCCTACACCGAAGAACCAGGTTGGCCCACAGGTTAGCCGTCTGGTAGGCCAGGTAGGAGATGGCCCTACCTCCAGACAGGCACAGTCTCACAAAAGCCGGGTCCCCTTCAGGAGTGATGTTCCCCAAGGAGGCCGCAGTTTTCGACACTGTGAGGGACCACAGGTCGAGCCAGGAGACTACTTGGAATGCTGCCATAGCAGTAGATTCCAAGGCAAGTGCCTCCTGCTGCGAGAACCAGAGGTTCTCTGACAGGAGCTGCAGCAGGGACACCCCCGGAGTTAGCCTAGCCAGCTCCAGGTTAACCTGTTTGAGTGGCAGAGGATCTTCTGAAGGCACGTAGAATCTCATCTGTCATGGTAGAGGCGGGGGAAGGAGCTTGGATGACCTACCGGACCGAAGTGAACCCTCCTGTCCGGAGACAAGAGCGTCCACCTGCCTCAGTACACTGTCAGCCAAGGCTGATCGCAGCAGACCCACCGTCGTCCTGGGTTCCTTTTTGGGACCCCAGAACGACTCCAAACCCGATGTGGGCTCGGACGGTGGGAGCGGCGATCCTTCTCCAAGGTCGTTGTGCTGACGAATCAGCCCAATAACCTCTGAAAATGACCTCTGGATCTCGGGAGTGACTGCATCCTGCGGAGACGGGCCGTCAAGCCCGTCCAGCAAGAACGCCTCCATGAACCTCCTCCTTCCACAGGAGGAACCACCACAGACTCCTCATGGTCTCCTCCTGCCACTTGCGCATACGATCTGGTCGATCCGAGAACCGTGCCAGGTTCGTAGGGTGTCGTTGGGGGATCGCAAGGGGCACGCCCCTCGCGATCACTCCTAACCGCCTAACCGAGGAAGTTGAAGGGATAGGAGAGGCAGACCTGACGCTTCCCCCGCGCCGTGGCGATCGAGCTGCAGGCCTAGTCGAGCGGCTCTCCCTGGGAGAGCGGCTGGACCGAGAACAGCGGCGATGGTCCCGAGCGTCAGAAGAGCTGCTGCTAGTCCCCCTCACCGCCCGGTCCCGGTGGGAGTGGCGGTCAGGGGACCAGCAGAGTCCACTGTCGCAGTGGGCGAGAGGCCTGTCCTCACAGCGCGCCACGTCGCTTGGATCAGCCAAGGCTGGTTCAGGGGGCCGCTTCCTTGCCTCAGCCCGCGGACGGTCTGGGACCGTCGCGTCAACCCTGGGTACCTGCGGCTCGCTGCGAGAGCGATCGCTGGCCTGGCAGGAGTCACCTGGATGACTCCCACCAGTCTTCCACTCCGTGCCTGGATCCTGGCGCCGAGCAGACTCTGTTGCCTGGGTCTTGGCTGTACGGTCACCGGTGGGCAACCGTACACTCGGTACCTCTCGCGAACGAGAGGCCGAGACGGTACCTGGTGCCGAGGCAGAGCCTCTGGCGCCAGGGGAGGAGGTACCGGTATTAGCCGGTGCTCCTCTGGTCTCCGTCGTCTTCTTCCTTGCGGAAGGAGAGACGGGCCCCGTTCCCGAAGGAACAGGAGGACCAGCAGAAGCCCCAAACTTCCCACTGGAGTGGAAAGGATCCTTAGAAGTCTCAGAGCGAGCCTTCTTAGCAGGGGAGGAGGCGACCTTCTTCTTCTAAGGCTGTGGAGCCTTAGAAGTCGAAGGGGAAGCAGCGGCAGACGACGACGACACCTTCCTTCTCTTCTTCTTCTTCGTCAGCTTCTTCAGGACCACCGTCAGGTCTCCCATCCAGGACAGAGCTGGGGCAGTTGCCGAAGCAACAGAGCCCGACTGCACCTGTCCGGAAGGACCTGGTGTGGGAGCAGCAAAACCACGAGCTGGAACGACGGTGGCAGGGACTGGTACTGGTACTGGAGCGGCAGTGTGGACAGTAACAGGAGGTGGGGCAGGAACCAGCAGCATCCTATGCACAGGTGGCAGGTCCAGCGGAGGGCTCTTAGGACACTGGAAGTCAGGGGCTGAGGCGAGAGCGGCAAAACCAGGTGGCGGCATCACAGCGGGCATCCTCACCTCCATCAGCGGCATCTGCACAGCGGCTGTCGGAGTCACCATGGCTACGTGCTGTGTGTACACCATGTGCGGCGGCGCAGCATAGCCAGGCATGGATACCGTCATTGTAGTGATGGTGGTCGAGCTGTGGGTGACCGGCGTAGACCCCCTCGCCAGGTGACTCAGCAGCCCCTGAATCGTCGGTGTCCCCTGGAGCCCCAGCGGATACCAGGCCCGGCTAAGATCGTCACCAGTGGCAAGCAAACCTGAAGAAGGGAACAGAGTCAGGTTAGTAAGGGGGGGGGGGGCGGTTATCCCTCGCCCGGGGGGGACAGATCCCACCCTGAGCGAACGGAAGACCCTGAATACAGCTGAATGTCGGGGTACCTTGCCCCACCCCCTCTACGCTCAACTGATCAAGTGAAGTGAAGGAACGAGATACCTCCCCCGAAGGGGAAGGAGCCATACGAGGGAGCTGAGATGGAGGGAGAAAAGAGGAACGTGTCCGTGACCAGGGAAGCAACCGGAGAATCCTCCTCCGACTCCCTGGCTGGCTTACGCGTCTTCTTCCTCCTCCCACTGCTCCTCCGACCAAGAAACACATACATCACATGTCTCGGTGTGAGAGCAATCTCGCCCTCTACACCGAGTACAAAACTCAAGAGGATCGCCCTCCACACCAGAGCACAATCTGTGGCTGATGGGGGGGGCGCGGGGGTCTCTCTGGCTCTCGTGATTCCATAGCGAAGTCAACACTTGTATGAATAACAAAAAAACACACGTACTTTCGTATCCTTTTGCACAATCACACAGTAATAGGAAAAGCCCAAAAGAAAATCTTCACGCAGTGAAGCACACAAAGCATACGACGATAGCGGGCAGAGAGGCGAACAACACGTCTGTCTCTGTCGGTGGCCAAAAGCAAAGTGACTCCTCTCCTCGCAGTCGGCCTGACCGCCAACTGCGGGACAAGCAGTTAACTACCGAACTCCCTTGTTCGAAGTTTACGACCGGTTCAGCTGCTGCTAAGTACCATTCCTTTTGTTAAAGGACCGAGGGTTTGTATACGTACCAGAACAAACAACCAATCAGGATTCAGCATTTTTACCGAACCCATAATTCATACCCAAAAACAATGGACGATCAGGCATATTTACCAACAATACATTGACAAAAAAAAAAAAAAAAAAAAAACCATCAGGAGAAAAAGTAACATGGCAGCATAGACACATCCTTAGGGTAACAATAAGGAACACTATTTGGTAATTCTAAGCCAGCATTCCGCAGTAAAGTAGACTATGGCAGTTGACGTTTTCCTATGTTATTTTACTTACTGAACAAGAATTTAAAGTAATATTTATTCGGCCGACTGTAATTAAACCGTAATTTACCTTTGAAGACTACATGATGGTACAAGGGGCGTGATGTACCAACGTATAGAGTTCAAAGGTAAATGACAGATTACTTACAGTTGACCGGCAAAATATTACCTTAAACTCTTGTAAAGTAAGGAAAGTAACATAGGAACACGTCAACTGCCATAGTCTACTTCGACTAAACAATCTTCGAAGTTTTGGTTCGGGTCCAAGAAACGTAAACAAACCGCCACATTTGAATTCTGGTAAGGGGTGTGGGATACGTAACCACCAGGGAGCCATATGTCCAGTAAGGGGAGGAAGGCACAGGTACGAGTTGGTTACCCGACCTAACCTAACTTAGTAGAATGTGTTACCAGAACGTTGGGGCGAAGCTCCCCCGTAAACCCCCCTTGAAGGAAGGCAAGCTTAAATGTAGTAATAGGTGGATTTTGGCTATGTAATGGCTCCATTATCGGTTTATTTATTGCTTTATTTCAGCTTGCATTCCGTGTTTCAAATGTCATAAATAAGAGGAAATAACAAAATAACATGGCAAAACCTTAAACCAAGTGTTTTACCTCCGCCCCATAACCCCACTTTCCCATCAGTCCCCCTTACCGTAGGATAGAGTTCAAAGGTAAATTACAGCTGCCCCAAAAAATATTACTATAAATTCTTGTTCAGGAAGTAAAATTCTATAGAAATACATCAACTACCACAGTCTAGTTCACCACGGTATACAGGTTAGATCTACCCAATATTCATCGGCAAATACCTCCATAACCTTTAATTTGCAGAAGATTCAAGTAAGTTTTTTGTATGAACTGTCGCAAAAGCCCATGCATAGCTTTTCTCGCAATAAATTCTCGCCCGTCCACCAACCTATTCAGAGTCCATAGTAGTATAAATTGTTGGCAAGCAGAACAATGGTTCTCATGTTGTGGGCGAGTTATTGTTTTGTTGTCTTTGGGTCCCGAGTGGCACACACTCACTAATTGTGCCACATAAATTACTGAATGGATTTGGGAATTGAATCCTTTTTAATGATTTTAATTGCATTGTAATTCATGAGCCCGAGCAGCTATAAAAGGAGCTGGCACGTTGACTTACCCTCCTTTCCACTTCTGGAATACCATTTGTAAAGACCTTGAGGGAACAGTCCAGTGAGGCTGTACACGAGTGTGACCAGATACGGTGGTGTGTTATGCATGACGAAGTAACTTGCGAGTAATCTTGTTTGATCTTTGCTATCTCTGTTTGTAGCTAGGAATTTGTGATGATTACAGAAAGCCCAAGTATCAGGGATAATGTTTCAGTGTTCTGTTTTGTAAATTTAAGTGATTCTGTCGTGCTTTAGCAGAGTTCACATGGCAACGTAACCATGTGACCATTCTGTGTGTTGTTGCAGTGAATTGCATTTGATTATTTCAATTTCACCACGTACATTTCGTTATTTAAAGTAAATATTTATATATTTTTTGTCATAAAGTAGCTAAAATTTAGCGTGGTACTTTATTCAGTTGTCCCTGTGACAGGGCTTGCAGCTTCTCCCTTTGGATGGATTTATCGGCCATAACATCTGGCCTAGAACCTCACAGGTCACTGAAGAATTCACGACATGAATCCTCTAAAAATATATATAAGTAAAAAATAATAGATATCCAAATTTGACCAAAACTGTAATAATACCAAAAAGGCTTGAATTATGCCCTTATATTTCGTAATTTATGAAAAAACACTTACTTTGAGAGGAGCACCGAGGTCTTGGTGTGCTGCCTGGATAGGCCACACCTCCTGACTAGTAATGATCAAGGCAGCAAATTCAAGTACCTATTATCATTAGGTAGGTAGGTAGGTTTTAACAGTATTATATATATATATATATATATATATATCTATATTATATATATATATATATATTAACATTATATATATATATAATTATTATACATGTATATATATATATATATATATATATATAGTAGTATATATATATATATGTATATATATATGTATATGTATATATATGTATATATTATATATCTATGGTATCTTAATCATGGTATATATAATATATATATGTATATATATATATATTATATATATGATATATGATATATATAGTTATATATAAATATATATATATAGTATATATGTAGTATATCGTATATATATATATGTATATATATATTCTATAATATAATATATATATATTTATTAATTTGTATATATTAATATCTATATATAGATATATATCTATATATATATATATATATATATATATATAGATATATCTATATATATATATATTATATATACACACACACACACATATATATATATATATATATCTATATATATATATATATATATATATATATATATATATATATATATATTAGCAAAAGCCACAGGGAAAATTTAAAAAAGAAAAGAAATAGTGCCAAGTACTTTTGTGTATTTAACACAAAATATATATATATATATATATATATATTATATATATATATATATATATATATATATATATATTATATTATATGCTACCTATATATACACATCTTTATCAGGGACCCTTGGGAACAGGGGGGCTTTGGGTGGGGTAAAACACTTGGAGAGAGAACGGACATGTTATGATGGCCACCCTGGAATTGTGCTGCTCATAACCTAGGTATGCACAGCATATGGAAGCCACTAGTAGGTATTACTACTTAGTTTAACCCAGGATTTTCCATGAAAACCTACTAAATGAGGAACTAGGTATACAAACTAACCTAACAACCACTTTTTACCATAACTTCCTCTACCTAGTACTACTAGCCTATACGTACTACCTAGCAGGTAATACATAGTATAAGCTAACACTGTGCATGCACGATAGCCCAGCATTCCAGGATGGTCAGCAAACAATAACATCTCATCTGAGGGTAGCTAATTACCTATACAGCAGAACACCAAAAAGTCACAGTAAATTCTTGATAACCAACCAAAATACTAATTTGCGAAAGAAACGAATATGAGAAACGTTCAAGGCACATAGTTGCCTAAAAGAGTTGAAAATCATTCTTCCAAGTCTAAAATATACCTAACAATAAATCAAAGTACAATCTTATCAGTTTCCCCCACACAAAAAGTTAGGATATTAAAAATTAGGTATAAACATTTGACAGACACGTGCTAACTATTCTACATCATCCTTACCTTAAACATAATCTGAGCTGGAGTCAATGATGCCGTTTTTTCTTCACAAATCACAACATTGGCTTTTGGCAGTTACCATGGGCAGTTCACCTGATTTTTATTTTACGTTATGATTTAATGGACAGAACATGTATTTTCCTATGTAGAGTTATTTTCCGTGATGTTAGAAAACTACACGTCACTAACTTAAAGTAATTTTGACAAAGAAAAATAAAGGATTTCAATAAAATTCATTTGCATAAATAAACAGGATATGCTTTATAGCTTTATTTTCACAATAAAACATAAAAGGACAAAGTGAAGAATTTTATTCTTCAGTGCCGTGGCCTGTGGTCAGAAAAGCCACGGAGGGTTGCCAGATGTCACCAGAAAGCCACACTAATAGACTAAATTCCTCAAAACGGCAACACTGGCTGGAGTAGCAAAATTATAGGCTTCTCAGGTTTCGATTCGTTCTAGTGCTTTCGAAGTGAGACAGGTGGCCTGGTATAGCGTTCACAGTTTACAATAATGTCATGGAAGACCATCAGAAAGCTACCATCCTGGTTTCCTGTATAATTATATCTAGTTTAATCAGTAAGTAGCTATATTCCTCCAAGATTTCCATTAATCTCATTAGCATGCAATTTCTACCACACCCTTCTTGGTTTAAAGAAATAATTCGAGGTTTCTGAAGACTATGGATCTCCTGAATTAATTTTTTCTTGATACTTTCATTGAATCTTTATTTTAATATATACTTTCTACATTTAATTTTTCATTACTGAATGCGCTTACAGATTGTTCTTTTCACTGCGGATTACACACTTTCAGTACTTTAACGTTTTATTCCCCAACCCAGATTTCCCGATAAAAAATGAGAGAAGGTTATTTAGTCAGTAAAATACGTCGTCATTAGCAATGTTTTTGTTTGTATGGTTTTTCTACTGCAATGGGTCTGAATTACTTCCCGGGAATGATACTGTAAATTGACATTAAAAGAATGTAGTATATGTCATTCCATCATGTTGTGTCGGAAACCAGTTACAGTTCTATAATGCAATAAATATTAATTTGGTGATGGATATCCTCATTTTACACACATTTTTTATATAATACAAAATGGTTCGAAAATATAGAGGCTTATTCAATTCTATGCTATTTCAATAGGTATTTCTTTAGAAAATAAATTTTTAACTTACATTACGTTAGAGGAAGCATTAGTAACACTTGTGTGTATATATATCTATATATATATATATATATATATAGTATATATATATATATCATATATAGTATTATAACCGTGTGTATATATATATATATATCTATATATATATATATATATATAATATATATATATAATATAACACGTGTGTGTAATATATATATAATTATTATAGTATATATATATATATATCCTCTATATATCTATATGATATATATATATACTGTTAGTGGTACCTCGAGATACGAAAGGCTCAAATTACGAAAAACTCCTGATACGAAAGCCAATGCGAAAAATTTAATGGCTCTACATACAAAAAGTTTTCAAGATACGAAAGGTTTCTGAAAGTCCGAGATTCGCCCGTAACAATTTTGAAACTGGCGCCGCGCGCCGCCATCTTAGTACTAGTAGACTCACCACCATCCTCCTGCTCTCCCACTGGTTCCTGATGCTAATCACCGCCATGAGATCCTTCTCTCCTATTGGACAGCATCCCTCCCATCATGCATCTTATACGTACATGATGGCGTACCTATCTCGGCCTCTTCGTACCAATATCTTGGATCATACGCACGCGGCATTCGTTCGGTCCAACGATTTCGTTTAGTAACGTAAATTCCTTAGTGATTTCGTTGTGCTACTTTATCGTGTTGTGTGAGAACCTAATTAGTATACGTACTACGTAACTTAATTACGTACAGTATAGTCATGGGTCCCAAGAAAGTTGCTGAAGTTCACAGAAAGAAGAGAATGCTTTCTATGGAGACAAAAATGGAGATAATAAAAAAGTATGAAGCTGGCTTGCGGTTGAGTGTGATCGCTAAGGAATACGGCCGAAATCCGTCGACGATAGGCACCATCCTTAAGCAGAAGGAAGCCATCAAAGCAGCTACACCTTCCAAGGGCATGACTATTTTGTCCAACAAGAGGAGCCATGTGCATAATGAAATGGAAAGGCTGCTTCTTGTATGGCTTGAGGACAAAGAAATCGATGGCGATACGATAACCGAGACGGCAATCTGCCAGAAGGCCAACGCTATTTTCGGCGATTTGATTGCCCAAGCCGAAGACGACGGCGGAGAGGGGACATCAACGGCAACCCCAGAGTTCAAGGCTTCTCATGGGTGGTTCGAAAAATTCTGTAAACGGACTGGCATCCATTCGGTGGTGAAGAAATTGAAATTACGTAAAGTATAAAAAGTAAAACGAAATGTAAAAATCAAAAAGACAAAATAAATTTTATTTTAAGTTTTTTGTAAAGTTAAGTGTTACAGTTTTGTTAATGTGTTTTGTAAAGTTTAGTTTGTTTTTCTGGCATTTTTTTATGTGTTTCGTAAAGTTAAGTGTACGTATCTGCCGTTTGTCCTCCTCCTCTGTCGCCACTTTCGGAGATAGCCTCACTCGAAAGGTAAGCTTCCACATTTTACGTACAGTATTTCTTGAATACCATGTACACTAATAAACTTTATTTACAGGTTATTTTGCATTTTGTTATTAATTTAGGTATTGAATGGTCCAAATTGTTGTAGTATTTCATTGTTTATAGGTCAATTTAGCTTTATTATGAAATTTACTGGGGTGATTTTGGAGGGCTTGGAACCGATTAGCCATTTTATGTGTAAAATGTGGTCCAAGATACAAAAAACTCATGATACGAAGGGCGCCTTGGAATGGATTAATTTCGTATCTCGAGGTACTACTGTGTGTATAGATATATATATATATATATATGTTTATATATATAGATATATATATATATATATAATATATATAATATATAATATATATATATTATATATATTATAAATATAATCTATATATATATATATATATATATATGGAAAAAAAATATATATATAATATATATAAATATATACATTTTATATATATATATATATATATATATATATATATATATATATATATATATATATATATATATATATATATATATATAATATATATCTTTATATATTATATATATATATATAATATATTAATATATAGATATTATAATATATAATAATTTAATATATATTTAATATTTATATATCTATCTAATATACGTATATATATCTAGTCTTATAATATAGTTTATATTATATATTAATATATAATATTACTATTATATATTATTAGTGTATGATATGTATCATTATATATATATGATTATAAATAGAATAATATATTATATAATATATATTATATAATATATATTAGTATATATATATAATATATATTAGTATTATAATATATAGTATAATATATATATATTATACTATAGTTTATATATTACTTAGTTATATATATAATATATAATAGTATATATTATATATATATATTATAATATATATATATATATTGAATATATATCTCATATATAATATATATATATATATATATATATTTAATATCTATATATATATATATATAGTATATATATATTAATATATGTAATATATATAATACTATATATAATATCTAGACTATATATATCTATAAAGTATATCTTATATATATATATATATATATATTTTATATATATATATATACAGTAGTACCTCGATACAAAATTAATCCGTTCTGAGGTGCCGTTCGTATCATGAGGTTTTCGTATCTTGGACCACATTTTACATGTAAAATGGCTAATCCGTTCCAAGCCCTCCAAAAACACCCCAGTAAATTTCATAATAAAGCTAAATTGACCTATAAACAATGAAATACTACAACAATTTGGACCATTCAATACCTAAATTAATAAAACAATGCAAAATAACCTGTAAATAAAGTGTATATTAGTGTACATGGTAACAAGAAATATACTGTACGTAAAATGTGGAAGCTTACCTTTCGAGTGAGGCTATCTCCGAAAGTGGCGGCAAAGGAGGAGGAGGACAAACGGCAGATAACGTATGTACACTTAACTTTACGAAAACACATAAAAAATTTAAGGAAAACTATAAAACTAAAATTTACGAAACACATTAACAAAAGTGTAACACTTAACTTTACAAAAAACTAAAAATTAAAATTTTTTTCTTTTTTTGATTTTTAACTTTTTTTTACTTTACGGTACAGAATTCCAACTTCATCAACACTTTCAACGTTCTGTTTATCACTTGGTTCTTCCTTTTTGCTTTCAACTTTCTTCTTTTCATCACTTGGTTCTTCCTTTTTGCTTTCAACTTTCTGTTTTTTATCATTTGGTTCTTCCTTTTTGCTTACTCCTGCTAATGCTGAAGGCCTCTTTAAAAAATAACGATCCAAGAAAGATTGCTTCTGCCTACTTTTCACAATGTTCCTGAAACAACTCAGGCAAACGTCATCGAACTCCACAAGCATACGACCTGTGTGAGCCTTTTCGGGGTGTCTTTTTTTTGATAAACGATTGCACTTTATGAAAAGCGGCTAGAACATCCTTAATTTCTGCCGGTGTCATAGGGTCCTCCTCCTCTTCCTCGCCGCTGCTAGAGAACTCCTCTTGAACGACGTTATGTTGCATGACCTCCAACTCCTTCAGGTCATCCGTCGTAAGCTCCTCTTGGTGCTCCTCGATAAGGTCGTTGATGTCGTCCTCATCGACGACCAGCCCCATGGACTTGCCAAGTGCAACGATCTCGTCAAGATCTGGTTGGGAAACAGTTTCGGGATCGCCAACGGTTTCGGACTCTGCAGCACCAGCTTCGCCCACGTCGAATCTCTTGAAGTCTCGGGCGGATACGGCATCAGGCCAGAGTTTCCTCCACGAGGAATTCAAGGTTCGCCTTGAAACCTCCTGCCAAGCTTGGTCGATGAATCGGATACAAATGACGATGTCAAAGTGCTCCTTCCAAAATTGACGCAAGGTGAGGTTTGTGGTATCGGTGATGTCGAAACATCTCTTGAAAAGATGTTTCGTGTACAGCTTCTTAAAGTTCGCTATCACTTGCTGGTCCATGGGTTGGAGGAGAGGGGTGGTGTTGGGCGGAAGAAAAAGAATCTTAATGAAGGAATACTCCGCTAGGATATCTTCCTCGAGGCCAGGAGGGTGGGGAGGGGCATTGTCCAACACCAGCAGACATTTCAGGGGGAGGCACTTCTCTTCCAAAAATTTCTTCACTGTCGGGCCGAAACACAGATTTACGTATAAGTTACACAATAAAGTTTTCGCACAACATGATAATAGTACTGCAACGAAATCACTAACGAATTTACGTTACCAAACGAAATCGTTGGACCGAACGAATGCCACGTGCATACGATAAAGATGTTGGTACGAAGAGGCCGAGATAGTTACGCCACCATGTACGTATAAGATGCATGATGGGAGGGATGCTGTCCAATAGGAGAGAAGGATCTCATGGTGGTGACTAGCATCAGGAACCAATGGGAGAGCAGGAGGATGGTGGCGAGTCTACTAGTACTAAGATGGCGGCACGAGGCGTGAGTTTCAAAATTATCCGGGCGAATCTCGGTCTTTCAGAAACCTTTCGTATCTTGAAAACTTTTCGTATGTAGAGCCGTTAAATTTTTTGCATTGGCTTTCATATCTCGTGTTTTTCGTAATTTGAGCCTTTCGTATCTCGAGGTACCACTGTATATATATATATATATATATATATATATATATATATATAAATATATAAATATATAGATATATAAATAAAATATATATATATATATATATATATATATATAATATATATATATATATATATATATATATATATATATATATATATATATATATATATATATATATATATATATATATATATATATATATATATATATATATATATATATATAATATATATATATATATATATATATATATATATATATATATATATATATATATATATATATATATATATATATATATATATATATATATATATATATATATATATATATATATATATATATATATATATATATATATATATATATATATATATATATATATATATATATATAATGTATATATATATATATGTATATATATATGTATATATATATATATATATATATATATATATATATATATATATATATATATATAATATATATATATATATATGTATATATATATAGATATATATATTATATAATTAACCCTCTTACGCCGGAGCGGTAAATAAAAAATTGTCTCTCTTGTGCCGGAGGGGTTTCGGAGCGAGTGCGGAAGCGGAAAAAATATTTTTTTCAAAAAATCACAGCGGGCTTAGTTTTCAAGATTAAGAGTTCATTTTTTGTCATTGCCTGAAGTTTAGTATGCAACCATCAGAAATGAAAAAAATTATCATCATCATATATAAATGCGATATATGATAGCGCAAAAACAAAATTTCATATATAATTGTATTCAAATCGCGCTGTGCGGAAAACGGTTAAAGGTAACAAGTTACTTTTTTTTCGTTGTAATGTACACTAAATTGCAATCATTTTGGTATAAAACACATTGTAAAACGATAAAAGCAACACACAGAAAATATTATCACAAAATAATGCATGAATTCGTAACGCGTGGACGTAAACAAATATTTTTTTTCAAAAATTCACCATAAATCTAAATATTGTCCTAGAGACTTCCAATTTCTTTCAAAATGAAGACAAATGATTGAATATTACTATACTGTAAGATTATTAGCTTACAATTGCAGTTTTCGACCATATCTGACGAGTTAAATTTGACCGAATATCGAATCTTTTTGTATATATATTTTTATATGCAATTATTTCAGAAATAAGAAAAGCTACAACCTTCAAATATTTTTCGTTTTATTCTAAATAAAATTGCGCACATTTTCATATATAAAACTCTATGAAATGCCTAATATGAAACGGAGCAAATATTCCGAGAATGGGACGTACGTATTTCGGAGATTTGTGGCGGAGAATCCGCGCGCGGAGGGAAGGAAAGATTTTTTTTTTAAATTCACCATAAATCTAAATATTTTGCTAGAGACTTCCAATTTGTTTCAAGATGAAGATAAATGACTGAATATTACTAGACTGTAAGAGTTTTAGCTTACAATTGCGTTTTTCGACCATTTCGGTAGAGTCAAAGTTGACCGAATGTGGTTTTTTCTCTATTTATCGTGATTTATATGCAAATATTTCAAAAATGAGAAAAGCTACAACCTTCAATTATTTTTTGTTGTATTCTACATGAAATTCCGCACATTTTCATATATAAAACTTTATGTAACGGCTAATTTAAAATGGTGCAAACATTACCACAATCGCACGTATGATTTTTCGGAAGAGTTACCGCTTTGCCGGACGTAAAGAAAATGTTATTTTTTTCATAAATTTACCATAAATCGAAATATTGTGCTAGAGACTTCCAATTTGTTGCAAAATGAAGGTAAGTGCTTGAATATTACTAGAATATAAGCGTTTTAGCTTATAATTACGTTTTTCGACCATTTCGGTAGAGTCAAAGTTGACCAAAGGTTGAAATTTTGGCAATTATCGTTATTTATATGAAAATATCTCAAAACTGATAAAAGCTACAACCATGGGTTGTTTTTAGTTGTATTGTGCATGGAATTGCGCACATTTCAATGTATGAAACTTTATAAAACGGCTAATTTTAAAATGGTGCAAACATTACCACAATCGCATGTATGATTTTTTTCGGAAGAGTTACTGCGCGGACGTAAGGAAAAAGTTTTTTCATAAATTCATCATAAATCGAAATATTGTGCTAGAGACTTCCAATTAGTTGCAAAATTAAGGTAAATGATTGAATACTACTAGAATATAAGGGTTTTAGCTTACAATTGCGTTTTTCGACCATTTCGGTAGAGTCAAAGTTGACCGAAGGTTGAAATTTTGGCAATTATCGTTATTTATACGAAAATATCTCAAAACTGATAAAAGCTACAATCATGAGTATTTTATTGTTGTATTCTACATAAAAATTCACACATTTTCATATATAATACTTCATGTAATGGCTAATTTACAATGTTACAAAAATTATGTCAAAGTGACTAAATAATTTCCGAGATGTGTCACAGATACTTTTTAGTGCGGCAAGAAAGAAATTCGCGCTTGCGCGCCTGCGTAACGATTGTAAACAAAACAACACCTCGATCCGTGAACTCCCAGCATCCCCCAAGGCGCGTGATTCAAAAGTTTTAGGCTGGTAGACCTATAAGTATTTTTCCCTGAATTTAAAAAAAAACTTTTGTAAGTAGACGTAAAATACGTCCAGTTGGCACACAGGAGACAAAAAATGTACTTAAAATACGTCCAGTCGGCGTAAGAGGGTTAATAATTATATATTTATATTATATATGTGTACATATATAATTTATAATTATATATATATATTATATAAAGTAATATATAAATGTTCAGTAATTGTATTTTTCCTAACTATACAAACCTAAGGTCCTTTACATATCCTTAAATCCATGGTAGAAAGGCGAGTAAAAAACTGGGGGTTTTTCACTTGCCTTTCTACTGTGGACTTTGGACTTTTCTAATGTCAAATGTTCTCAATATAGTGTTAATGAAATAACATTACGTTGCTCTATTTTTTGGCAAAAGGCCAAGCGCTTGGACCTATGAGGTCATTCAATAGTGAACAGTAAATTGAGAGTAGAAAGGTTTTTAAGGTTTAACATGAATAAAACCTCACAGTTGCACCATGAAATAGTTGCTAGGAGATAGTGGTTAGATAGAAGAAAGCATATGAATGGAAGTACAGTAGAAGGAATGAAAGGGATTGCAACTGGGGGGTGAGGGGCTCTGCAGAGAACCTCGAGTATTGCCAACAGTGCACCGCATGATGTGCACTGATGGCACTACCCGGTTATGGGGTCTTCACCTGCTTATTTATTTTCCATTTTATCTTCTTAACTTCCTCTGCAATGCAAGTAAATGCAATCCTTGCTTTTGAACATGAAAACTTTAACTGGATGTTAATGATTTAGCTAATCTCTAAGTATTTACAGCATGTTTGCTTTCTAAAAATCATAAATTGGTACAGCACTACACAATGTAGGTGTACAGTGCATACTTAAAAAACTGGATGGGCGAGTGTAACTTTGCAGGGAATTCATTGAAACATTTGGAATGATGGTAAATAATAATTTTCAAAATTTTACAAATACTATTTTATCAGGCACACCATTTATGGTCATATAATCTCTGAATAATGGTAATGGTTGTCTCTCAACATTTATAGAAAAACTTAAGACCTTCAGGTAAGAGCAGATTCAATGCCTTTCCTTCATCTTTATGTAACTTGAGAATCCATAAAACTGACTGTATTTCAAAGTCTGAAGCATTTCTGGTTGTTTGCAAGAGTAATTTCCTATTTTGCTTTATTTATACAAACCAAACCTGAGCATTGCTAGTTTGGTTATTTGCTACTGGACCATTTTACTTTTGATTCCTTGTTGTGAACCTGATTTCACTCACTAATGTTTAAAAATTTGATCATAAGAAAATTTATAACACTCATTAGGGGTCATAAATCTTAAATATCATAAGGCCATCCTGACCGTATATCAACACAACCTTAAAATAAGGCAGAAAACAAAACTTGGAAATTTTAACTTTATTCAGTTATCAAACTTTCACCATTTTCAAGATGAACACAGTTTTAAACCTACAGCTCAGAAAAGTGAGCAATGGAATGATTTTGTACAGGGTGCAACACACACTTTATGGTATCAAATGAATCAAAGCAGAAGCCAAAATCATATAAATAACCCACCCTACACTGTACTGCAACTATTTGTAGAATGAAAACTACAAAAATACACCAAAAGGCCAAAATCACAACTTGAATCGATTAAAAAATCTGACTTACTGCAAATTATGAAATCTGACTTACTGCAAATTATGAAATCTGACTTACTGCAAATCATAAAATAGATGTCCACTTTCTTTGCAGTTTTCCAACAAATGCTGCTGAAGGATATCAAACAAAATATAAAGCGCAATATGAAAAATAATCACATAGTTGGATGTTATCTGTACACCATTATGAAAATTAAACAACTACAATATACCAGTCAAATGAGGAGTAACTGCTTAATTAGTTGTAAAATATCTTGTAAATGACCAAACTAGAGGTATCTTCAATAAGGAAATCAGACAACTCCAACATTAAATCAAACTTAAAAGGCAATACTATACTTGCTTCCATACCACTTATTGCATTTCATCAAAGAAGAGGACTAACATTTAAATTTTTCTAAAAGATATTGTAAACAGTTTTACCCTGAAAAAAGAAATGTACCCTAATATTGTAGGTACATAATACCAATAGTCAGTTATCAAGTTTACAAAATTTGATTTGGAATACATGGTAACTCCTCAAGCTTTTGATATTTACTTAATTGGTTAAGAAAATACGGTTCAAAAATTAGTGCACAAAATCAACAATATACTGTACTAATAGACAGACATGACCATTACAAATTTTAAGACTGAAAACTTAAACAAAATAGTATTTATAGCCAAATATTTGATCAAACTAGAAAATTTCTCTATCAAATTCACAGATTAAGATATGGAGACCTATGTTATATAAAAACATCAAGTTTTTTAAAGTCTTGCTAAATGTAACCTAAACTGTTTGTGAACATGATTCTCTTCAATAGATGACTCTCTGTATTATAAACAAAACCTATGAGACTTTTTATATCAATTTACTGTACTTGACTCATAGAGTGCTCATCACTTCACTTTGAAGCTAGAGTATACTAAACCCTTCTGCCATCCCTAGATTACCTGCTTGACATTCATAACTATGAATCAGAGAATTGCTGAAAAACAGTAAAAATCATATTTTCAATTATTATGTTTTGCACATTTTTTTATTTATGTTATACCATATCAGCTTATCTTTTGTCCTATTTTACACTATAGCCTTCACTAACACCACGAATATGCTTTTTAAATTTAAGTATATCTCTAATAGACTATTACAGGATTGGAGATGACTGTAAGGGTAGTTTAATTTTTTCTCAAAATGGAATTCCGATTCAAATCTTACAACTTTGCAAACTATAGTTGTTCAGATAAAAAGTTTGTCAGGATCACCTACTCTAACAATACGTACTGTCTATCATTCAAGAGCAACTAATCAATGTTTTGGCATGTTTTGCAAAACTTTTCAATGCATATAACAAGAACAATGAAATAAATTAATAAATTTTGAAGTACTTTATATGAAAAATACATAGTCTAGGCCCATTAAACTGAAGAACACTTATGGCATAACCTGGAAATCAATGACATTTTGTCGGCAACATTTCATTTCATTTTTTTCTCTTCCATCCATAATTTACATTTAGTGAGAAAAAATATACAAAAATACAGTATATTGTATATCTGTTAGTTAAGCACTTGATTAATTAGTAGTGTATAATACATACTGATATTTGACAAAACATTTTTAAATCTTAGACTAGATAAATAGTTTCAATATTTTAAAACTGCCACAAGACAATTTATCATGTATTCAATATCTCATATCAACTTTCTCTTTAATACATGCATATTAAATTCTAAAAAGCACCACATCAAAAGTAAAAATTATGAACAAAATACCAGGACAGGATTGTATTGCACATTGTAACACCATTAAAATGAAAACAAAAATAGAAACATTATTTGAAAACTGAAAATTTTGCTCATACAATTATAATCTTACTTCATAATTTCCACTGTCACCCCATTCCTAAATGACAGTCTAGCTTTTGAAATAAAAATGATAACCAAGAAAATAAGGTAACAACTCAACATAAAACCAATGAAAGTATGATTTGTATGCTGCAACCCTTTGAAAATTACTACAATGAAAATAAAGACAGCAAACTCAAAAACTACAGTTTACTGTCAACTGTACTACAATATTAAAACTAATCAGTTACATATTGTCTTGCCAAATTACGGTGATGCATTACTTGGCTTTCATAAGCCTTACTTTGAATAGTTCTTCCAAAGTATGTACATTCTATATAAAAAAAAAATTGAGTCAGGTTTCCACTCCTATTAAGATATTCAAATCCTTTTCATAATTTGTATAAGTTTAACACTGAATCATTAGTCTGATTAAAATTTTCATGAATTACTGTTGAGCACAATTTTAATAATGATATTAATACTGAATGCTGAACAACTCACTCATTCAGCAATTCTTTCTCACATTGACTGATTGGGATATCATATTTAGGCCAAAGGCCAACCACTGGGACCTATGAGATCATTCTGCAATAAAAATCATGTTGAAACTTGACTGAGTTGTGGACATGTGCAATAATATGCAAGAGTTTATTCATGACTGCAATGTGTACTAAGTGTGTTGATGGAAATGTGCTTTCAACAAATCAGTAAGCCATGACAAATGCAATGTATCTTTAACATGTTTTATCATTTTAATATCTTACCACAGCAAGTACATCATATAAAAGGGTGACAGTTTCTTTCATCTTTGTAATCTGGGCCAAAGAAATCTTTTTTTCAATGTGGAAGGGAGGTTACCAGTCTCACCATTGCCAATAGGGGAATAAGTTTTTCCACAGAACTCATGACTTGTAGCAATACCTGTCTTTAACCACAATACTGTTTACGTTGCAATATTACACTTCAATTTCAGTTTTATAATACACCTCCTTTGCATGGTAAAAGAAAACAAGCCATAGAAAAATATGGTATTGATATCTAACCACATGTCATCTTTGGACAAACCCAAATAAAATTTTTCCTCTAATCTCCTTTTAAAATTTTGTGTGATGAAATTATATGAACACTGAAGTCAGTAGAAAATATTGAAGACTAATATATCAAGAGGTGAAAATAATACATTAGTAATTTTATTTACAAAACAGTCTCTGCAATAAAACAAAACTGTGTACATATAGAGAATGAAAAAGCTGAAATATCAAACCAGTAAGTCTGGAGTGTTGACAATGTTTATGACTTTACTGAAGATGATTTTGGGCAAACCATTAAAACTTTTGCTTGAAAATGACTACTTATTATGTAAGCCAGTGATTAAAATAATTATCTATGTTACCTGCAAAAGATTCAATAATATGGCCCACAGATGAAAGCATGAAGAGTCCTCATTAATGCTCTAGAAATTCTCATGGTGCAAGTTTCTACAAAAAGGGCATGAAAAAATAAAAGAAGAAACAATAAAATTTGATGGCTATGTGATTTTTGTGTGCCATTTTGCAAAGTCAAAGGTGACTGGAGACACACAACAGTACTCAAATATTTCATGGAGCTCATGAAACTATCTAGTTCATTTACATAGTACTAATATAATTTGTGGCTCATCAGTTTAAACTTGGAATTTTTCATATGGAAAGATAGAGAAAAAGACTATAACAGGAAAAACTGAAGGCATTCACCGTAGATGTCTTTCATAAGAATAAAACAAAACCCGAATGCTGAACTAGAGCAAAATAAAGACGACAATTTACACACTGACACCAGTCCCATCCTGGTAAAAAGTGATGAAATGAGATGAAGTGATATGAATGACATACATAATTAACAATCAAAAACATTTTAGGTCAACATTCTGATTAACCTGGAACCCACTTCACATTCCTTTCTACTAACATTCTTGCACTCAAGCTACTAACTACCAATCAACCTGAAAACACATTAGTTACAAAATGTTGATCAATTTACAATGCGTAATGATATACAAACATCCTGTTTAAAAAACTATGTAGTTCCCTGTTCATAACAAGCCATCTATACTTCTCAAGGATTTTGACAATCTAATCCATGTCAGGTACACCAATAAGGTGAAGCCGTCTTGTTTCCTAACAATTCCGTGCCTAACATGCAAAGTGTTGCATGTAAACTTTCTGCATCTAGCTAAAGGTGGATAATAAAAGTTTGACAGACTCCATTTCCTAAGAGATCTTCAAGCTGAGCACCAAACCTTTAAGCACATTCAAGTTCAGAAAATCTACCTTATAAATAAGTACTAAGAGAATTTCCAAAGAGCAAGACTATATAAAAATTTTAACCTATTAAACTAACTTTTTTGTTTTAATTCACTATTGGAAGAAAATTTCTGTACAACAAAACATCTCTTGTATGTTGTATAGTCAGCTTAATTATCTTCATAAACAGCACTACACTCACTCCTAAAAGAAAAATTATTTTAAGTTATAAACTACGTGTACAAACAAGCAGTTTATATGTTCATAAGCAACACGTTTTCATTTTTCATCTGTACACATTTTCTGAATAAGGTTATTCCTAGCTTAATATAAAACTACTTCAGAACTTGCCTATAAATTCTAGCCAATCATCAACTTAGTACAGTAACTGTAAGAATACTGAAATGACTGGGATACTGCACTAAGCTAGGGATAGAGTGCTATGTAATATACCTGAATAATATCCTGGACTAGCATTAAATTAAGTTTTCATGTTTGCAAATATACTTTTGCCTTGCTACTATAAAATGATTTACCATAGGCGCTCCTTGTCTGTCTGTCAATAGCACTTTGAGAGTACAGTGAATAGTTACATGAGAAACTACAATAAAGAAGTTTGTGAATATCAGTTTTTTCAAGTTTTGTCAATTTCAACCAAGAACTATAACCTAAATCACTTTATGCACTTGCCCAAAAGTTTTCTAACAAATCTCTGAAAAAACCAAAAGAATACTCTGTTATTACTAAGTACCCAGCTAATTAGAATATGTCCAGTTATACTGTATTCTACAGATAAGGAGACAGCAGTAGCAAAAATAGAAACTATACTGCCTCTTAACCAATTATTCAGATGTTTCAAGTTACGAAGTTACCGTGCTCTGGGTAAACAACAAGCATCATGAAAAATATCAGATACTTGTTTCTACTACCTTTTACATAAAGATAATAGTACAGTCCTTGGGGAAGTCTACATACATTCATAAGTACTTACCAAACACATCAGATCCAGGTCAGTCAACACACTGCATTCACCCACTTCTCCACTTACTGCTGAATCACAAAAATAATGCTATGCCAATAAGGTTAGCAGAAGAATCTCCATAAATACCTATATCTGAATATTTTACATTTCATAAAAAAAAAAAGAGCTTCAACATCTGCTTATAAATCAACTGCAGTAAGAAGTTGAATGTACACTAGTAATTTAGGAAGCTGTAAGGCCAAAAAGATTCTAAATTTTTAGCACAAATATATATAAGATGCAATTTTCTTTGATATTAAAAATCAGTTCAGTCATATGAAAGTTAACCAGTGAAGAATCATATGACAAACTGAACCATGATTATTCTATCAATTTACCAAAGCCATTCAAACACTCCGCACGAATACATTAAATAGCTGACACTTAAGTTTATTTCACAATTTTTAAAATATCCTGAGATGTGAATAAGCTTTGGTAATACTTACAGCATGGAAGGGTCACAAATACCTACTAAGTTTATGCACTTCAATGTCATGACACAAAATCACAAAGATTTACTATCAGAGCTCTAAATAGATTTGCAGTTCTCCTTAGAACTTTTAAACCCACTCTAACATCACAGTTGATTATCCCTACCCTCATTATGGATGAAATTTCACCACAGCATGCGTTTCACATGCACAGTAGTGAATGAATTCTTAATTTGGAGACCAAAATTTTAAAAATATAATAATTTAACCAATCTTGTGCTAAAAATATCCCAATGATTATGAACATCTAAGCTTTTTATACTCTACAGCTCATCTTTTTCTAAAAGCGTATATCTATTCTTTGAAGGTGCCAGTTTCTTGAAGGTTGACTCCGGTGGTGTTGTTGGTCTTTCTTTAGGAGCTTGATTAACATCACCTGATCTATCTTCAATCTGTAATTTTGGAAATTTAGGATTAATTCAATTTTTTACCAACACCACAATATGTACAATACAAAATTCTAAAAAGAAAAAAAAAATGATTTTACATGACTTTAAAGGGAACAGAGAAGAAAAAGATACTACAGGAATTAGGTCAAGAATATTAAAAACAAAGAGGATGTCCAAAAGTACCTTTTTTATATATAAAAACTTATAAAACAAACAGGAAAGACAGGAATTAAAGTTCAGTGTGAAGGATGGTAGTAATGGATTTGAACTATTTGAAAACTGGAAGAAATCAGAAAACAAGATAATGGAAGTTATTTGACTACCTTGCTGACAACCAAGACAGAGTGATGAAAAGTAACAATGCATTTGTGGACAATGCTCTTGAAGTAAAATACACTGTGTTAGAAGAGTACAGAAGCAGCCAGAGAATGAACATCATGACCTCTTATTTTAGTGAAAATTAAACTCTGAAACAGATTGATAAGAACTTTTTAACAGCTACTCTAAATCAGAGGGTTAGTGGGGTTGGAGTTCCTAGAGACACGACAATAAGGGCTGAGAACTGAAGAGTACAATGCACTTTTTTAGATCTATTGCACTGCACATACATGAATTGTTGGAAATATCCTTTTTCAAGGGGACACTTGTAATAGTATCCTCTTCCTACCCAAGTCGACAAAAATTTAACCCAATAAACCCAATTCTATAAAATTTCCAGAGTTTAATACCCATAAAGAAATGGGGAATTGCCCAAAGGCTCTTGAGGGTGGAGAGCTTGTTGACTGGAGAGGTATCAGGCCACACTGAAAGAAAGAGGCATCTCCTTTGAATGACAGACTAATCTGGTTAATCTCAAAGTGTGAAGACTAACAGTCTAAAACTCTGATGGAGAAAGTTGACAAGAGGATTGATGAAGGAAAGTGGACTACAGAAGAATTTCTCATAAGGTTTGTTGGGAGGCAAAGGAAATCATCATACCATAAATTAATCCTGGAGCAATTTCATGCAGATATAATCTACTTATCAATAATCTTGGCTGACTGAAATGGTGAAATTCAAAAACTTCTAAACATTCCAAAGTTGTCTTACAGATTTCATATTTAAATCTTCAGTCATGGGAATAGTAGCTAAAATTAAGATACTGCTGATTTAGCTACACACTGATCAAGTCACCATGAAGGGACTAAGAAAAATTATATATCCCTTCCTAACCATAGGAGGCAAAACTGACTAAAGGAATGTAATCTGACGTGTTTCTCAGGGTAGTGATCCTAGCACACTACTAATTATGCTATATACATACAAAACATGACTGTCCTTACAAACATGTTTGTTAATTGTGCACATGATGCTACTCAACTGAAATCAATCCTATTCAAGTATACACATGTGGTTGTTAAATCTCACAACTGATGCAGGTGAAATTAGTACATGGTGCAAATCATGGGGGATCAAGTTAAACCTTAACAAAACTCAATGTGTGACTGCTATTAGGCCTGACAGTGGACCCCTCTAAAGCAATTTTTCATTGACATGGTATCTTTACTTGCAACATATTTAGTTTATTGAAAATTAATTTTGAGAACAAACACAGTACATTCCTTTTTCAGTTGGACAAAACAACAGATAATGTAATGGACTTTATTATTTTTGGTGACCTTATCATGTGGAGTTATTTCATTTTCCCTTGTTTACAAAATTATTCATTGCTTTGGCCTTCAATTATTGACACATCTTAAAACTGTTAGAGAAAGACCTGAGGTCTTTTTTAAGTTCTGTTTATTCCAGATGGTAACAAAATTTCTTTTTCCATAGCGTGGTTGGTCTTTTTCATTGGGACCTTTGTCCTTGGAGCATTCTTGTTTCCCAATTAGAGTTGAAGCTTGGGTAATAATATACGTACTATATAGTAATAATAATGGAGGGGAAAAAATTGCACAAGTCCTATGCAACCAAATTAAGTAAAATTTGTTTGATACAAACATATTACATTGAAACATCCCAAGAGGTTATTAAACTCAGAATATTCAATTAAAAGAAATTTTTGTGCACACGAACTGTATAAAAATTAAAATGTGCCATTCCAGCAACAAAGAATACTCTACAGTCTGTAGAGTATCAAAAGGTACCTCAACTTACCTGTGCTGTTTCCTCTGTTGTTTCAGGGTCTGGGCCGTAGTGGAATTCTCTATGAAGCTTCCCACTGTACAAATCTGCTAAGAAAGCTTTCAGCTTGCCCGGAACATATGCCTGACTGTAATCTTGAAAAAAAAATGCAAATGCACATATGGTTACAAACACAGACAATGTAGACAAAGATATGTATTAACTTAATTAATTTAATTTACTAAGTTTGTTATACCTTACTAAATTTAGTAGTATAAAAATTTTTTTCTATGATATACATATGAAACAAATTATATGAAGAAGGCACAGCCTAACATGATTCAAGAATGTCTACAAGAAATTAATTTAGGTTTTTCTGATCATCTAAAAGCTATTGCTAGATTCTATTTCACAAGATTAAAACTTTAGTAGCATATTTCTTACATTTAAATACAAAAATTACTAATGCAGTATACATATTTCTTCAGAATATCTTTAAGAGGGCCGGCTGGCTAATGCCATTTTTTAAGGACAGGACTTTGACCATCATACCACTTAATAAGGTGACTTGGGACATCTCCAACCTCGTATGATTTTCGCCTCTGACCTTCGGTTTTGTGACGCAGGGTGATTTATCCCGAAAATAACCAGTTTTCAAATTCTATCTCCTCCCTTGATATTTAATATTAAGACCTGGGATTACTACCTGATGTAGACCTCCAATCCAATGAAGAGTTTTTTTTCTAAGTAATTTTTTTGCTAGATATGAATTTTTTCATTATGGTAAAAAAATAAACCCTACAAATCAGGGAAAAAAAAAAAAAATTAGAAAAAGGGCTTCATTTGATTTTTCTATAATGTCTTTCTAAGTTATATACTAAATTTCAACGCTATAGGTTTAAAACTGAGGGAGAAGATAGAATTTGAAGGTCAATAAGTATACAGTGTTCCCCGCAAATACCACACCCCCCAATGAGTATTTAAAACCCACAAATAGTTAGAACCACCACAAAAAATGCTTATAACTGCCTATCTTGAAAGTTCAGATACCAAATGTATACCTTAAATAACATCCTACTTCAAATATACCTAAAATTACTAACCTATTACTGTATTAATCTTTGAGGTTATATTATTAACCCTTTAACGCCCATTGGACGTACTAAACGTTGATATAAATTGTCTGTTGGGTGCCAAATGGACGTATGGTACGTCGATATAAAAAAAAAATGTTTTAAATTCGCAGAAAAATAGTTATAGGCCTACTAGGCAAAAACTTTTGAATCATGCGCCTTGGGGGATGCTGGGAGTCACGGATCAAGGCGTTGTTTTGTTTACAATCATTACCTAGGCGCGCAAGCGCGAATTTCTCTCTTCTCACACTAAAAAGTATCAGCGACTTCTCAAAAATTATTTCGTCACTTTCACATAATTTTTGCACCATTTTATATTAGCCGTTACATGTAGTATTATATATGAAAATGTGCGCAATTTCATGTCAAATACAACAACAAAAAACTCATGGTTGTAGCTTTTATCAGTTTTGAAATATTTTCATATAAATAACGATAAGAGCCAAAAATTTCAACCTTCGGTCAACTTTGACTCTACCGAAATGGTAGAAAAACGCAATTGTAAGCTAAAACTCACACATTCTAGTAATATTCAATCATTTACCTTCATTTTGCAACAAATTGGAAGTCTCTAACACAATATTTCGATTTATGGTGAATTTATGAAAAAAAATTTCTGTTCGTCCGCGCAGTAACTATTCCGAAAAAATCATAAATTTTGTTATCCGATTGTGTAATGTTTGCACCATTTTAAATTAGCCGTTACATAAAGTTTTATATATGGAAAGTGCGAAATTTCATGTAGAATACAACTAAAAACAACCCATGGTTGTAGCTTTTATCAGTTTTGAAATATTTTCATATAAATAACAAAGTGCCAAAATATCAACCTTCGGTCAAATTTGACTTGACCGAAATGGTAAAAAAACGCAATTGTAAGGTAAAACTCTTATATACAAGTAATATTCAATCATTTACCTTTATTTTGCAACAAATTGGAAGTCTCTAGCACAATATTTCAATTTATGGTGAATTTATGAAAAAAAAAAAATTTCCTTACGTCCACGCAGTAACTCTTCCGAAAATAATCAGAATTTTTTTCGTCCAATTGTCGTAATGTTTGCACCATTTTAAATTGGCCGTTACATAAAGTTTTATCAATGAAAATGTGCGCAATTTCCTGTAGAATACAACAACAAGCAACCAATGGTTGCAGTTTTTATCAGTTTTGAAATATTTTCATATAAATAACGATAAGTGCCAAAATGTCAACCTTCGGTCAACTTCGCCTCGACTGAAATGGTCAAAAAATGCAATTGTAAGCTAAAACTATTACATTCTAGTAATATTCAATCATTTACTTTTAATTTGCAACAAATTGGAAGTCTCTCACACAATATTTCGATTTATGGTGAATTTATGAAATAAACTTTTTCCTTACGTCCGCACGGTAACTCTTCCGAAAAAATCATAATTTTTTTTGTCCGATTGTTGTAATGTTTGCATCATTTTAACCCTTAAACGCCGAATGGACGTATTAAACATCGAGTCAAAATGTCTCCCGTATGCCAAATGGACGTACCATACGTTGACTCAAAAATTTTTTTTTTAAAAATTCGCGGAAAAATACTTATAGGCCTACCAGCCTAAAACTTTTGAATCACGCGCCTTGGGGGATGCTGGGAGTTCACGGATCAAGGTGTTCTTTTGTTTACAATTGTTACGCAGGCGCGCAAGCGCGAATTTCTTTCTTACCGCACTAAAAAGTATCTGTGACACATCTCGGAAATTATTTCGTCACTTTGACATAATTTTTGTACCATTTTAAATTAGCCGTTACATGGAGTATTATATATGAAAATGTGCGCATTTTTATGTAGAATAAAAAAAAAATACTCATGATTGTAGCTTTTATCAGTTTTGAGATATTTTTATATAAATAACGATAATTGCCAAAATTTCAACCTTCGGTCAACTTTGACTCTACCGAAATGGTCAAAAAACGCAATTGTAAGCTAAAACTCTTATATTTTAGTAATATTCAATCATTTACCTTAATTTTGCAACTAATTGAATGTCTCTAGCAAAATATTTTGATTTATAGTGAATTTATGAAAAAAAAATTTTCCTTACGTCCGCGCAGTAACTCTTCCGAAAAAAATCATACATGCAATTGCGGTAATGTTTACACCATTTTAAAATTAGCCGTTACATAAAGTTTTATAAATGGAAATGTGCGCAATTTCATGCACAATACAACTAAAAACAACCCATGGTTGTAGCTTTTATCAATTTTGAAATATTTTCATATAAAAAATAGTAAGTGACAAATTTTCAACCTTCGGTCAACTTTGACTCTACCGAAATGGTCAAAAACGCAATTGTAAGCTAAAACGCTTATATATTCTAGTAATATTCAAGCATTTACCTTCATTTTGCAACAAATTGGAAGTCTTTAGCACAATATTTCGATTTATGGTGAATTTATGAAAAAAATAACATTTTCTTTATGTCCCCACGCGGTAACTTCTTTCTGAAAAAACAAAATCATACGTGGCGATTGTGGTAATGTTTGCACCATTTTAAATTAGCCGTTACATAAAGTTTTATATATGAAAATGTGCGCAATTTCATGTAGAATACAACAAAAAATAATTGAAGGTTGTAGCTTTTCTCATTCTTGAAATATTTGCATATAAATCACGATAAATAGAAAAAATACCACGTTCGGTCAACTTTGACTCTACCGAAATGGTCGAAAAATGCAATTGTAAGCTAAAACTCTTACAGTCTAGTAATATTCAGTCATTTATCTTCATCTTGAAACAAATTCAAAGTCTCTAGCAAAATATTAAGATTTATGATGAATTAAAAAAAAAACTTTCCTTCCCTCCGCGCGCGGATTCTCCGCCACAAATCTCCGAAATGCGTACGTCCCATTCTCGGAATATTTGCTCCGTTTCATATTAGGCATTTCATAGAGTTTTATATATGAAAATGTGCGCAATTTCATGTAGAATAAAACGAAAAATATTTGAAGGTTGTAGGTTTTCTTATTTCCGAAATAATTGCATATAAAAAATATATATATATAAAAAAAATCAACATTCGGTCAACTTTAACTCGTCAGATATGATTCATGGTGAATTTTTGAAAAAAATATTTGTTTACGTCCGCGCGTTACGAATTCATGCATTATTTTGTGATAATATTTTCTCTGTGTTGCTTTTATTGTTTTACAATGTGTTATATACCAAAATAATCGCAATTTAGTGTACATTACAACGAAAAAAAAGTAACTTGTTACCTTTAACCGTTTTGCGCACAGCACGATTTGAATACAATTATATATGAAATTTCGTTTTTGCGCTATCATATATCGCATTATTTATATATGATAATGATCCTTTTTTTTCATTTTTGATGGTTACATACTAAACTTCAGCCAATGACAAAAAAGGAGCCAAAAATGAACTCTTAATCTTGGAAACTAAGCGCGCTATGATTTTTTGAAAAAAATATTTTTTCCGCTTCCGCGCTCACTCTGAAACACCTCCGGCACACGGGAGACATTTTTTTTTTACTGCTTCGGCGTTTAAGGGTTAAATTAGCCATTACGTAAAGTTTTATATATGAAAATGTGTGCAATTTCATGTAGAATACAACAACAAAAAACAACCTATGGTTGTAGCTTTTATCAGTTTTGAAATATTTTCATATAAATAACGATATAGAAAAAATTCGTCCTTCGGTCAAATTTAACTAGACCGAAATGGTCGAAAACTGCAATTGTAAGCTACAACACTTAGAGTCTAGTAATATTCAATCAATTGCCTTCATTTTGCAACAAACAGGAAGTCTCTAGCACAATATTTCGATTTATAGTGAATTTTTGAAAACCGCTTTTTTTTACGTCTGAGCGTTACCAATTCATGCATAATTTTGTGATAATATTTTCTCAGTTTTGCCTTGATCATTTTACAATGTGTTATATACCAAAATTATCACAATTTAGTGTACAAATCAACAGAAAATAATTAACTCGTTAGCTTTAACAGTTTTGCTCACAGCACGATTTGTATACAATATATGAAATTTTTTTTTTGCGCTGTCATATATCCCAATATTTACATATGATAATGATATTTTTTTCCATTTCTGATGGTTGCATACTAAACTTCAGGAAATGATAAAAAAGGAGCTAAAAATGAACTCTTAATCTTGAAAACTAAGCGTGCTGTGATTTTTTGAAAAAAACATTTTTTCCGCCTCAGCACTCACTCGTGAATGCCGCCGGCATACGGGAGATGATTTTTAAAATACCGCTTTGGCATTTAAGGGTTAATATAATTTCAAAGTCATCTTAAACATTTTACCATTAAAAATATACCTACAGCCAATAACAGAGAGAGAGAGAGAGAGAGAGAGAGAGAGAGAGAGAGAGAGAGAGAGAGAGAGAGAGAGAGATCATTGAATGGCAACATCATACATTTGACCATCAAGAGTGAAATTATGAATTATTTCTGAGACAGAGAGAATAATAATGGAGAGAGAGAGAGAGAGAGAGAGAGAGAGAGAGAGAGAGAGAGAGAGAGAGAGAGAGAGAGAATAACTCCTAGACTCGACTCATTCCCCTCCGCCAATTCATATATCAAATTGCCATTTACTCCACCGCCCACCTTCCTCCAAGTGGATAAAAAGACTGGGAATCACTATTTTTTTTGTCAATCTTATTAATACTTGAAAATTAGTTATAAGGTAACTCATTTATTTATACTATAAAACAAATAAACATACATAAGTAAGAGAGAGAGACAGCGAGAGAGAGAGAGAGAGAGAGAGAATGTTATTGTTATTGTTTAATGTCATTAAACTTCATATTATTTGAAAACTAGTACTGTATATTATTATTTTACCCTAAAATGTAGTAATGCCCTTAAAGATATAATTATACATACACTTCCAGCCCAAACAGAGGCCGAGAGTTACCACTATGACATAGTGTATCTCGTGTGGCAAGGGGGGAGAGAGGAGAGTTGTGGCAAGGGGGAAGAAGGAGAGAGACGAGAGAGAGAGAGAGAGAGAGAGAGAGAGAGAGAGAGAGAGAGAGAGAGAGAGAGAGAGAGAGAGAGAGAGAGTTATCCTTATTTAAGAGTGAAATGGATAGATTATTTCTTTAAAATACTATCACATATGAATTTTGAAATTACTTATATTATTATTATATGAAAATATTAATAAACATGTATGCTTGTACCATAGAAATTCTCTCATCTCAATAAGAGAGAGAGAGAGAGAGAGAGAGAGAGAGAGAGAGAGAGAGAGAGAGAGAGAGAGAAATTGCATGATCTGGTGAGGGCAACACACTCCCCCTCCTGTCACATTACTTGATATATTTGACAGCTGTTGGACCCCAGCCATCTCAGCTTGGCTAACTGGAGTTCAATGACAAGATGCGGGGTAGAAAGGATTTTCTTTCATTCTTACATAATTTTTTAATTTATAAACTAAAATCTTGCTAATTCACTTTAGTATTTACTTTAATGAATTTATATTATTGCTGTTTACATTAATATAGAGATCTGAAAATTAGTAAATAACTTATTTATCATACAAAAAAACATATCTCAGAGAGAGAGAGAGAGAGAAGAGACCTCAGAGAGAGAGAAGAGAGAGAGAGACGAGGAGAGAGATGAGAGAGAGAGAGAGATGAGGAGATGAGAGCGAGGCGCTGTAATATTTCTGTAAAATACTTTCACATATGATTGTAATTACAGTTATTATTATTATTATTATTATTATTATTATTGAAAAAATTAATAAACACACTATACATATGTGTACCATAAAAATCTCTGATCTCAGGAGAGAGAGAGAGAGAGAGAGAGAGAGAGAGAGAGAGAGAGAGAGAGAGAGAGAGAGAAACACACTCCCTCCCCTCTCACATTACTTGATATATTAAACAGCTGTTGGACCTCAGCTTGGTACCTGGAGTGTGAAAGAAAGATGTGTGAAGACTGGAATTTCCTTCATTCTTACATATTTTTTTAAATTTATAAACTAAAATCTTACTAATTCACTGTAGTATTTTCCTAATGAATTGATTGCTCTTTACATTAATATTAATATTTGAAAATTAGGTAATCATTTATTTATCATACAAAAAACTTATATCTCTGTAAGAGAGAGAGAGAGAGAGAGAGAGAGAGAGAGAGAGAGAGAGAGAGAGAGAGAGAGAGAGAATTATTATTGTTATGTGATATCATTTAATCTTATTAAACTGACTAATACAGTATTGATGAATATTAATATTTTAAAATTAGTAAATCATTTTTGCATCATAAAAATGTATTTAGGCATGAAAATAACATCAAAATACACTAACTAGTGATTATTTATCGTCAGAAAACCCCGCGAATAGATGAATCCCCCACAACTAATTGGTAAATATGGTCCAGAGAGAAACCTGTGAACCTTCCCTCCTACGACTCATGCCATTGCTTCCAATTTTTTTGACAATAATTATCAAAATTTATGATAACAAAAAATATTGCATTTTCTAGTACGGATCAATGTTTTTGGCTTAATGAGTTACGTTTACTAATTACCCTGTAACTACAAAAGTAAGAGGAATTTTGACAAAATATTTCGTATATGCATTCTCCATTGCCATATGAAGCTCTATGAATTTTTTCATGACTGCGTTTTTCACCCTATACCCCCATATATAGGGGTACCGGCTGGCCCCCTTAATTTTTTATTAACTAAAATTGATGGAGCACAGAAAAGTATTGCATATAATGGGTTTACAATCTCATATCCATAACTTTTAACAACCAAAATGTTTTGTGGAGGGACATATCCACTTGCAAGAGTCAAACGAACAGTTGTATTGAAGATGATGATTTTAATAAAACTTGTTTTGCTGTAACCAAGTATATATTGCATGTTTAATCGTCATATCTATTGTAACACAGAATATAAATGCATACTGCAATCAAGCACATTTGCATTTGGTAAGATTTACATTCTCATAATCTCAGCTGTATTACCACAACATGTTGCTGGATAAAACATAACTCAAGAGATACATTTTTCATGTAAATTAATTAACAAAGCTGGGTTTAAAATATGCAAATACTTTACTTATAATTCATGATTAAAAGTGATTTCACCAGTTTTTGATGTAATTTTATCCTACTCCAAAACATTTCGCATCCTGCACATCATTGATTCAATTCAGCTGCAGCTATAACCTTCTGCTTAAATTTTGTGGTAATCTTACTAATCTTCTCTACTGTAAGGATGCATAAAAATGTATTTAATTTTTACATATAGAAGTTACTGAGAATTAGTAAGTTGTAACAAGTTGGCCCTTTTAATGCAACTCTTAATAAATAGGCCATAGTTTCAGTACATGACGTCAGCAAACAGCCGCTCCTCAATTCAGTGATTTATGTCAGGTTGCCATTGTTTATAACAATGTTTTGCAAAGAATACTAAGTGATTGTTATTTATAAGATGTTATTTATAAGAACAATAATAAATTATGACACACGTCAAGTTTGGCTAAATGAATGATAATTTCCACTTATCAAAATGAAAACTTGCAAATTAAGCAAAGCCTACTGTAATCTACCAAAAATGCAACTTGCATAACACATGATATACAGTGTGTGATGAAAATCATATTTTGGCCATGAAATTTTGAGGGACACATACACAAGATCAGATGATACGCACGTATGTTGCTTATTTACGGTTCTTTTTATACTGTACATTGTTGAGTTTTGCAAAATACTTTTGCTAAAAACAAAATGTGTATGTTTATTATGCAGTAAGCTTCCGTTCCAAAATCTGTACAATCAGAGAACTAAACACAGCTGGCCCTAAAGGTTCTGGGTAAAGGATTGTGAACCTGTATTAATTTCATCCTTAATAATTTCAATCAGTTCAATTTCCAACTGACCAATATAAATAAAAAATGTATACAACAGATTATTGAAGTAAGTACTGTACTCATCATTTCTATTAATATTAAATTTTCATATTATTTTGGCATGGGTTGAAATGTAGAGCCAAGTTCAAGAATACTAATAAGATTATAATCATTATGAATATAAAAATGAAGGCTACAAGAACTTTGATTATTATTAAATTTTTAAAGATAAAGAAATCTATAAATTTTAAAGAAAATAAGTACCAAGAGGCCGGTGGATGGCTAACTGAGGGTTAAAAGTGTGCTTTGGGGGGGGGGGGGGGGGGGGGGGGGGGGGGGGGGTGGGTGGGGGGGGGGGGGGGCAAAAGATGCAGTCTTGGACATCATACTGAACCCCAATTTTATGCATTTATGACTGGTAGGGATATTATGAACAATAAGAAAAATTTCTCACTTGGGAAGTACTATGTACATAGAATTAAAAGATTCACCAAAACTAACCTGGGAAGAGGTACATGTGTCTGAAGGAATCAATAGCAATGAGAGGGAGGTCCTTCTTAGATTTGCCAAGATGATGCAAAGGATGTGCAAACTGAACTCCATCAGCTGTCAAGAAGTTCACATTCTCTGAAAGAAAAAATATATAAAATTTTAGTGAAATATGTGGCTTATTACAGTAATCACTAAATATATGCACAAATGCAGTTAACTAGGAATACAATGTAGGATTTATGCCAAAGGGCAAGCATTGGGACCTATGAGGTCAATCAGCACTGAAACAAACTGACAGTAAAAATGTTTGAAAGTGTACCAGGAGGAAAACCTCGCAGTTCCACTAAGAAACAATTGTTAAGAGAGGGTGGAAGCATGATGAAATCATGATAATATAAACAGAGGTACAGCAAAAGGAATGACAGGGGTTGCAGCTAGGGGCCGAAGGAATGCTGCAGAGAACCTTAAGTAATGCCTTCAGTGCACCGCATATGGTGCAATGCACCGCATTAAGGTGCACTGACAGCACTAACCCCATATGGGCGCACTTAAGTGACGATGAAAAAATTATTTGCTAGGTCTTACCCCACACACACTACCCTGATGAAAAGTAACAAATGTTAGCTACCTCACTGCTGGTTATTCAAAATAGTATGTAAATATTTCACACCAAAATTATAGCTCAGGTCATTTATGGTGTTTTTTTTTAATTTCATAAAATGATTTCATGTTATAAAATTTAAAAGCAATATGGTTTGGAAAGACAAAGGAAGATATACCATCACAACTAAGTACAGTAATTGCTAGACCTATTAATGCTAGTATATGAGTTTCAACATCATAAATATGAATGATGCCAAATTGTAATCAAATATTTTACTAATATGTAGATCTTCCAAGAGGGAAACATAGAATTCAAGTTATGAAATGAAAAGAATAGAGGTTCTGGGCTATTTCACTATCACTATACAGTTTAAGTAAAGTTTCTATAATTAACAATATCATAAAAAAAAAACAATATAATGGAGGAAAATATGTGATTAATTTTCATGAACATTAACCCTCTTATGCCGAAGCGGTAAAAAAAATTGTCTCCCTTGTGCCGGAGGTGTTTCAGAGTGAGCTCGGAAGTGGAAACAATATTTTTTTCAAAAAATCACAGCGCTCTTAGTTTTCAAGATTAAGAGTTCATTTTTGGCTCCTTTTTTTGTCATTGGCGGAAGTTTAGTATGCAACCATCAGAAATGAACAAAATTATCATTATTATATATAAATAATGCGATATATGATAGCGCAAAAACGAAATTTCATATATAATTGTATTCAAATCGCGCTGTGCGCAAAACGGTTAAAGGTAACAAGTTACTTTTTTTTCGTTGTAATGTACACTAAATTGCGATCATTTTGGTATATAACACATTGTAAAATGATATAAAGCAACACAGAGAAATATTATCACAAAATAATGCATGAATTAGAACGCGCGGACGTAAACAAATATTTTTTTCAAAAATTCACCATAAATCTAAATATTGTCCTAGAGACTTCCAATTTCTTTCAAAATGAAGACAAATGATTGAATATTACTATACTGTAAGAGTATTAGCTTACAATTGCAGTTTTTGACCATATCGGACGAGTTAAAGTTGACCAAATGTCGAATTTTTTTATATATATATTTTTTATATGCAATTATTTCAAAAATAAGAAAAGCTACAACCTTCAAATATATTTTCGTTTTATTCTACATGAAATTGTGCACATTTTCATATATGAAACTCTATGAAAAGCCTAATATGAAACGGAGCAAATATTCCGAGAATGGGACGTACGCATTTCGGAGATTTGTGGCGGAGAATCAGCGCGCGGAGGGAAGGAAAGATTTTTTTTTAAATTCACCATAAATCTAAATATTTTGCTAGAGACTTCGAATTTGTTTCAAGATGAAGATAAATGACTGAATATTACTAGACTGTAAGAGTTTTAGCTTACAATTGCGTTTTTTGACCATTTCGGTAGCGTCAAAGTTGACCGAACGTGGCTTTTTTTTTTCTATCTTTATCGTGATTTATATGCAAATATTTCAAAAATGAGAAAAGCAACAACCTTCAATTATTTTTGGTTGTATTCTACATGAAATTGCGCACATTTTCATATATAAAACTTTATGTAACGGCTAATTTAAAATGGTGCAAACATTACCACAATTGCACGTATGATTTTTTCGGAAGTTACCGCACGGACATAAAGAAAATGTTATTTTTTTCATAAATTCACCATAAATCGAAATATTGTGCGGAGACTTCCAATTTGTTGCAAAATGAAGGTAAATGCTTGAATATTACTAGAATATAAGCGTTTTTGCTTACAATTGCGTTTTTGACCATTTCGGTAGAGTCAAAGTTGACCGAAGGTTGAAATTTTGGCAATTATCATTATTTATATGAAAATATCTCAAAACTGATAAAAGCTACAATCATGAGTATTTTATTGTTGTATTCTACATAAAAATGTGCACATTTTCATATATAATACTTCATGTAACGGCTAATTTACAATGGTACAAAAATTATGTCAAAGTGACGAAATAATTTCCGAGATGTGTCACAGATACTTTTTAGTGCGGCAAGAAAGAAATTCGCGCTTGCGCGCCTGCGTAACGATTGTAAACAAAACAACACCTTGATCCGTGAACTCCCAGCATCCCCCAAGGTGTGTGATTCAAAAGTTTTAGGCTGGTAGGCCTATAAGTATTTTTCCGCGAATTTTAAAAAAAACTTTTGTAAGTCGACGTAAAATATGTCCAGTCGGCACACGGGAGACAAAAAATGTCGACGTAAAATACGTCCAGTCGGCGTAAGAGGGTTAATAGCATTTCAAACTATACAGTTGACAATACTGATAAAAATATAAAGAACAGCTGCATAGTACATTTCTATTGAACCGACTGTAGAATTTAGGCCAAAGGCCAAGCTCTGGGACCTATGAGGTCATTCAGAGCTGAAATGGAAATTGACAGAAAAGGGTTTGAAAGGTGTAAAAGGAAATCCTCACAGTTGAACTATGAAATCACAGTTTTTTAAAGTAAATTGTGTTTTCCCTAACTATACAAACTATTTTCTTTAGTAAATTGATATTATTGCTGTTTAAACTAATATTATTTGAAAATTAGTAAATTATTTATTTATCATACAAAAAACATACATCTCTGTAAAAGAGAGAATTTTAATTTTTATTATTTGATATCATTTAATCTTATTAAACTTACTAATACAGTATTAATTAATATTGATATTTGAAAATATGCTCCAAAGAAAAATCCATGAATGAGCGAGTCCACGAGTCTCGAGAACGCAAATATGGGGGGGTTGACTATACACGGTATTTGGCAGTTATAAGCTTACTTGTAGAGGGGGTTTTGCATTTCTGTGGAAGGTTCTGATACCCATCTTTGCGAAAAAGTGAGGTAGCAATGAACTTCCAATCCCTTTATTCTTTCTTTGTCACAACAAACCTGTGTAAACACTGAGGACAGTTAATACCTACCAATGGATCAAAGGCATATTTGTGTCAAAAGTAGTTTCTTAGCTCTTGCTTCTTCTGTCTACAAAGATATAATAATAAGATATATGTAGTATAACTAATATGGACGCAAAACAAGAGAGACAAATTGGAAAATGTGAACGCAAGTATGACTGCAAAGACAATGGGAGATGAAGGTCGGGGTCAGGTCACATCACATGATCCAGGTAACGTTAGGATTTTGTTTTCAGAGACGAGTTTAGAGCAGCCGAAGCTCAGCAAGCGCAGATAAAGAGTAGGTTAGTATACATGTCAGAACAAACAGTGGCTTGAAGGGGATCATCCAGTGAGCTACGTAACTTCTATTCTCTACAACTGTAAATGTCCTCTATAAAAAATAAGGTGACTTTTAACCAGGTCCAAGAGAGAAAATCAAATACCTACACACTAAGAACAATGCTGACACAACTTACGCTTTTGATCTGTTAATTCTTGCTGAACCAAAGCTGTGTATTTCTTGATGCTCTCAGTATCCTCTGGATTATGAAAGAGGATCAAAAATGGTAATCCTTCTTCAGTAAGTTCCTCTGCATTCTGGAAAAGAAACCTAAAATCAGTTTTTATGATCTATGGCAGTCAAAAAAACACCACATGCTTTAATCACTATAGGACAAATGAAATTGCAACTCTCAACACTGTATCCACAGCTAAAAACTAAACATTTGCTTAATATTAGTCTATGAACTACTATTTGGCTGTAAATGCATGGTCAAAAAGACAAAAACCCAGTTTGTGTGGGTTACCCTCAGCTCATCAATGCAAGATATGCAAAAGATTTTGGGTAGCACTCACTCAATTTAAATTATATTATTATACAGGCAGTCCTCAGTATATCCATGTAAGAGACAAAGGTTGTATTCTCATTTTAACGAATATACAGTACCCGTACATTAGAGCTGAACAGCTTGACTTGAGAAAAATTTCAAGCCCACAAAAACATCTTTGTTTAAATGCAATAGTTTGTGAATACCTGGAAGGTGATTTCTCGAACAAGAGGAATACATCGCTCTGTTGCCCAAATTGATACTTCATCAAAGGAATTGATATCTCCAGTGAAAGCATCATCTTCTTTAGACATGCCTGCTTTAAAAGCAATAATGCTCTCACCAGGTGGATGCATACTACGCACAGTTTCTCTGAAACAGTTAAGGAGAGCAATTAACTATGACCTAAAAAAATAATAGTACTGATTTTCAAGTCAATTTCATGAAAAAAAATATACACACAATACAACCAACAAGCCAATGTGTCAACAAAGGCAAATTATCTACCAATTATGAAAAGTATTCTGTTTTTCAAGTAATGTTCTCTACAGTGTTCCCCACATCACCCCCTCCTTATTGGCGGGGGATGCTTACTAGACCCCCCAGCGAATAGTTGAAACCCATATAAAAATGCTTAAAACTGCCTATTTTGTTAGGTAAAACTCGAGAAAAATCCACTAAAAATGTTTATACTTTATTTTTTTAAAATAGTTTTATCATAAAAAAGTGCATTTTATGACAAAACTGATAAAACAAAAAAGGAATTTGTGGATATTTCCCACAGAAAAATACAGTGAATAGGCAAATTTTCAGTGAATGATGGGGTACATATTCCAGAGAGAGAAATCCGCGAATACAGGGGTTCAATGTACTTCATATATAGGTCAACCAAAAAAAACCTTTCTAGATGGTACAACCAAACTAAATACCTTTTCAAATTTAATGCCTGACTATAGAAGGTAAGTCTGTATGTTCTCAACATGGTTCCTAAAATAAACACACATACACAAATAGAAGTAAGCATCAATTTCAACAACAACTGTGGCACACTGCAGATGGCACTTTTAAGATTCTCTACCATATACCTTCAGCACCTACTACTACATTGCTTTATGTTCTTTATTATTCATTCAACAACTCCCTTAGGTTTCTCCATATCTAACTTAATAACTACTTTGAAGGCATCACTTCATTTTCTTGAATGCAAAAATTAAAACATACTACATATGGAAATCTATATGGAGAAATACAAAAAATACCACAAGATTATTTTCTAACTTAAATATAGAGAAAAAATACAAGAGGAGGTTCTCACTGTTGTCTACTCAAAACGTTTGGTAGTACATTCAGGAACTGAAGAGTGCAACAGCACAATACTTAGTGTTGAATGACAAATGCTACTGCTTTCTTTTCTTAACAAGTGGACTAAATTACAATACATATTACAAGTTTTCAAATAGTCTGAGAACTTAAAATACAATGCTATTTTTGGGGTTTTTTACTTCAATCTGTCCCATCAACTAAGAGAAAAACCAAAAATTCTTCTATTCGTTGTAAAAAACAAAACAAAAAACCAAAACAAAATTGTACTAGAAGAATAGGCATGCAGATCAAAATTTGAAGTTATGGGTGGCACAGGGGAATGCTCCAAACACAATTTTAACTTGTGACCCTGTCTGTTCATATCTCTGAATGTTCGTAACACGTTTGCAAGTTGGGTGGCAACTGTGTATTCATTTCATCCCAAACATTAAATTACTCAATAAACTAGATATTCAACACTACTATAAAATAGGAGTCGAGTTGATGAGTTTGGCCACATGTAAGTGTTCTAAGCATTTTTACATTAAGGTTGAATCAAATTAAATATATAGCATTTACAACAAAGGGCAAGGACTGGGACCTGTGAGGTCATTCAGCTCCGAAACAGAGATTAACAGCAAAAGGTTTGAGAGGTGTAACAGGAGAAAAACCTCGCAATTGCACTATGAATCAATGTTAGTAAGTAGAGGGTGGACAGTAAGAGGGAAGAAAGAGAATATGAATGGAGGAAAAGTAAAAAGGAATAGAAGGGGTTGCAGCTAGGGGGCGATGGGATGCTGCAAAGAACTTTAAGTAAAGTCTACAGAGCACCGCATAAGGTGCACTGACGACAATAACCACCTATGGGGTACGGTTGGCTAGGTTATGTAATTCATTAAGATCGGTGTACAGTATTAAAATACGTATTTCTTCATCATAGTTTTGCCTAAAATAGGTTTATCAAAATGTAACACTATCATAGCTTGAAATGAAAAAAAAAAAAAATAAAAAACTAATGGTAAATGTCTTAACCAAACCAGTTAACCTTACCAGTGACCAACCCAGCTTCCCTACCTAGTTGATGATACAACATCTAGGTTACAAATACAAAATTTTAAAGGAAAACAACTAAAAACTACAACTTGGCAAACTGTTAATTGCCAAGAAGAGAGAACTCAACAATCAAAATGAATTCACTTAATAACTAAAACAAAGGCTACACAGTGAAAATAATTAAAATGGTTTGAAATAACGATAACAAATGTTGAGGGAAAGATTAGAAAAGGATAAAACTCCTTGCAGTCCTCAGTAAGAGAACAGCCTGGGAACCTCCTCAGCTGTCAACAGCAGACAAAAATCTGCAAAGCACTACGTAGAGTCATTTTTCATTCAGGTCTCTGACAATTATAAAAGAACTGCAAATGCACACAAACACTTACCCAAAGCCAGCAAGAAACTGACAGTCATCCTTCAGGTTAATAGCTACTTTTCGGAAAATGCCATACTCTGGAACTTCAGTATTTTCAAAGTAGCCTATCACAGTCCTCTTGGTTTCCTGTGAATGAAAAAAAAATAAACAAATACTATAACAGAAAAATACATATGAATATCCAATGTTACAAAGTAACCTATCATATCTTGTTTTTCTTTACACAAATATAAGCAAACAAACTTCTAAGTTTGCAAAGTTCCCTTGGTTATCAGTAAATCATAAAAAATTAACCTTAAGGGGACCGTCCGCTATGTTGTGTATTAATTTTTTTTATTATACAAAATACATAATTTCCATATATGTTTTAGATATACAGTAACCTCCTCGTTAACACGAGTTCTGTTAACACGATTTCGATCTTACACGAGTTCAAAATTATACAGAAAAATTCTGCTAACACGTAATATTCGATGTTACACGATTTGAATTTTCCGCTGAGAGCAAGAGCGCGGGAGATGTGGCGAGAGTCTGACTCACCCCATCTTTCCCGCGCTCTCTCTCTCTTGCCTGCTGGCTCAGTGTGAATCCAGCCCTCGCAGTGAGAAGAGCTAATATCTAGCATTGATTAACATAATATAGTGCGTACTTTACTATGGCACCCAAGCGTCTTTTTGCCTCAAAGGAGAGTGAGGAGAGTGAATCAAAGAGGAGAAGGAAAGTTGTGACCATAGAAAAGAAGTTAGAAGTATTGAATCGCTATGATCGTGGTGAAAAAACTTCAGTTATAGTTCACGCTACAGGATTTTAACTGAGAAGCACATTGAGGACCATAAGGGCGAATGCTGACAAAATCAGAGCTAGTGCTGTCGCTGGTACATCAGCTTCCTCCTCACAATGTTCCAGGGCAAGATCTTTAGAGATGGAGAGGATGGAGAAGTTACTGGCACAATGGATTCAACACCAGAACAAGGAGAATGTCCCTCTCAGCATGGCTATTATACAGGCTAAAGCCTTGAGCATTCACAATGATCTGGTAGACGAGGAGGAGAAAGACAATGTCAAGAACTTTAATGCAAGTGCTGGATGGTTCGCCAGGTTCAAAAAACGATATGGCTTTCACAATCTCAAGATGACTGGGGAAGCAGCCTCTGCCGATGTAGAAGCAGCCAAGACTTATCCAGATACCCTCAAGATGATCATCGAGGAAGGTGGCTACACATCTAAGCAGATTTTTAATGTAGACGAAACTGGTCTATATTGGAAGAAACTGCCTAACCGGACTTACATCTCGGTTGAAGAGACGACAGCACCTGGATTCAAGGCCTCCAAGGATCGACTCACTCTATTGTTTGGTGCCAATGCAGAGGGAGACTGTAAGCTGAAGCCTGCCCTCATCTATCACTCGGAAAATCCACGAGCATTGAAGGTAAGGTAAACGTCAATTATTAGCCACAAAAGTGAAGAGAAAAAGTTTCAATCTTTACACGTGTTTTTATTTATCATCGGATTTTTAATAAGTCATACGATCAAAATGAATTAAAACTTGTATTTTCATACAATAAAATCACCCTGAATACGCTGGGGCTTTCAGATTTTGGATGCGTGTAATATGTGAAGAGAAAATGAAGAATATGTCTTATTATGTTGCAGTCGAAGCTGCAACGTCTTATATCGCTAATTGGCAACTCAAATCTCTTATATCGCTAATTGGCAACTCAAATCAGAGGCCGCCAAACAAACGGCTCGTAGGCGCAAGAATCTACCTTAACCCTATCTATCCAACTGACGTAGCGGTACGTAAAATTTACCAAATTTTTTCGTACGTGTGGTAGGGGCATTTTTTTTTTTTTCCGGACAAGTAGCGATTTCCATAGGCTAGATCATACCTTGGACCGTGTATCTCAGGTATCAATACGCCAGCAAAGTAGTTTCTTTACTGCGCATGCTCAAATCCCTGGCGTAGTAAAATTCTCACAATGAAATCAGCTGATCGCACCTACACTTCCCTCTCAGTGAAAATGAAACTGTTACCGTATCCAATGAAACTATTACCGTATCCAAATCCATTTTTCTTGACTTATTCGTTTTCCATTGATTTATATGTCGATATTTAGGGAATTTTATTGACTTTCTCATAAAAAATAATTCATTCGCCTGACTTTCATAGTTTTTGGGTTAGGAACGAAAATATAAAAAAAAAGTAAATATTTTTTTTTTTTTTTGTTAAATAACTCACATTTTTTCGCATTTAGAGTTAAATGAATCGACTATAATTCTGTTTGTTCTTGTGTCTTCGCAGGGCTATGTCAAGACCTTCCTACCCTGCTATTGGTATTCGAACAAAAAAAGGATGGATGACGGGAAGCATTTTTAAGGATTTACGTTGGAAAATAAAATGGAAAAGAATTAAGAGCTTTACTGTGAGAAGAAGAGATTCCATTCAAGATTCTGCTCATCTTGGATAATGCGCCCAGCCATCCTCCGTCAATAGAAAATTTATCCAGCAACATCCAGTTCGCTTTCTTGCCACCAAACACCACTTCATTGCTTCAGCCATGTGACCAAGGAATTATCAAAACTTTCAAGTCTTATTATCTACGTTCGACCCTGACTGACATGGTTGCGAGGACACAAACAGATAAGATGACTGTGAAGGAATATTGGAAGCAGTTTACCATCAAAGATGCTCTCCGTTTTATTAAAGAATCTTGGGAGAAAGTGCCAAGGAAATGCCTGAATGGGGTTTGGAAACAGCTGTGTCCTCAATTGGTGTATGATTTCGTCGGCTTTGACATCAGTGAAAATATTCACAAAGCTAGCAAGGAATGTCTTGTCAAGGCAAAGGAAGCTGGGTTCGATGAACTTGAAGAAAAAGATATTGAATAACTGCTTGAATCACACCGAGAGGAATTGACAAACGAAGAACTCTTGGAGATGGAGAAGCTACAAAATGCAGAGTTGGAGGCAGTTGCATCACGGCCTACAGCACCCACCCCAGAGCCTGAGCGAATTCTAACAAAAAGTGATCTTGAGGAAGCGCTGTCATCCATACGAGGAGCATTAGACATCCTAGAAGCCAAGGATCCCAACATCAACAGGAGTGCTACAATAGCTAGAAAGGTGATGTCAGAACTAAACTGCTACACAGTAATGCTAGAACAAAAGAAGAAGAAAACAACACAAACAAAACTCAGCCAGTTTTTTATAAAAAAAAGTTCTGGTTGAGGGAAAGAGAGGAAGGTGTGAGGAGAAAGAGGGGGCCGAGGAAGGACAGTGGAGTGAGGAGGGAGAGGGGGTGGGGAGGGAGACGGGGGTGGGGAGGGAGACAGGGGTGAGAAGAGAGTGCGGGCCGAGGAAGGAAAGTCGAGTGAGGAGGGAGAGGGGGGTGAGCGTGGGAACTGGAGTGATGCGTCATAGTGTTTATACTAAGTTTACGTGCGTTACAACTACGTATGTACTGAACAGTATTTTCTTAAATAAATACAACTAGGGTAAGAATGTGTGTTTTATTGTTTCTGTGACCTTTAAATATATAAATAAAGTGTTTTTTTTCTGGCAAAATCCCAAAATAGATTAAGTTTCCCATTGCCCTGGAACGTTAACCCCCTTATTTCCATTATTTCTTATGGAGAAATACTTCCCTGTTAACACGAATTCGGCTAACACGACATCTCCAGGAACATAACCCTCGTGTTAACGGGGAGGTTACTGTATATAATACCTTCATCATATAAAAATTTCAAGTCATTTGAGCAAAAACTTTTAGTTTTATTAGCAAAAATTATAATTAAAAAAAAAATTTTGGTAGCAATTTCTCCACTAATATGACATCAGTTGTATTGAAAATCATACCATAAAAAATGACAATTTGTCGAAAATTGCATTTTTCCTAACTATACAAACCTGAGGTCCTTTAACAATAGGAAGGTAACTAGCGGCAGCTGGGACGGTCGTAAGCTTCGAACAAGGGGAGAACGGTAGTTAACTGCTTGTCCGATCGTGCGCGCGCCCGCGCGCCCGAGAGGTGAAGAATCACTTTTGCTTTAGGCCCATGCAAAAAGTTGCAGAGTGAGGGGTGGCATGAGGTGGGCACTATATGTAAAGGACCATCAGGTTTGTATAGTAGTTAGGAAAAATGCAATTTTCGACAAATTGTCATTTGTTCCGATAGTAATACAAACCCTCGGTCCTTTAACAATAGGAAGACTCACTTCTTCGGTGGGAGGAATCTGAGTCTTTTTGGTGAACAGACTGGTGTTCTGTTCCAACCCTGGAGTGCCTCCCTGGTCGTAAGAGCAAGGGAGGGATCCAAACCTCTGTCCGACTGATCGGGGTGTGCACCGCAGGATCAATGGTCAGACCTCTGGGCCAAGTACTAAGAGAGAGGCAAGCATATCTCTTCGTACCAGCAAGCAAGAACTTGTTCCTGTTTGCAAGAGACAATCATAAAATGATGGGTTTGTCTCAATTTGGCATCCACTTCCTCCCCCTTGTTGGAGGAAGTGGTGGATATTTACTCCTATCCCTACTGAAAGGGATAGGATGGTGCTCTATTGAGTAGCTCACCTGCATCTCGTCCTTACCCAGCAGGGTGACGACCGTGTCCCTCTACCCAAAGGTAGAGGGAAGAAAAAAAATGGGAAGAGGAGCCAGTCACACTCTCATTCCTCATCCATTCTTACGGTCACACCAGGACTCGATGCTGTTCAGCCTGCGAGGGTCTGGGTTAACTACACAACGTGTTGAGCAACCACCACGGTTCCCAAGGAAAAAGGATCCAAGGAACTGTGGGCAATATCCTGAAGGTAGAAGGAGGTGCATGCGGTCCGGTTGGACCAGGCGCCTGCCTTCATTACCTGCGCCATGGAGAAGTTCTTGCGGAACGCGAGAGAATGATGAAGAGGCGTTATCCGCACTCCATCCTGGGTGTCGAAGTTTTTCTTCATACAGCTTCCGTCGCACCTTCACAGGACAAAGCAGCATAGCCTTCGTGTCGGAGGCGTGACGTCCATTAGGGAGGGTATTGTGAAGGACTCGAACCAATCGTCAGTTACCGAAGGGTTCTGAGTCTTCGCTATGAAGATCGGTACGAAATCGAGCGTCACAAATCCCCATCCCTTTGTGCTTGACTTCTCAAGAGAAGTCATGCAGTTACCTAAGACGAAAAGAAGGGAATAGTCGTATGACCTATCCCTCTTCTCGACTTTGGTTATGTACAGTACTCATACTGACAAGCTATTAAGACGAAGTAATGATTGCTCTGGAACAACCGAACTAAGTCCACAGCATAGTTCGTAACTGACTCGGGCGCTCTGACAGCTGCCGACTGACTGGTTCGGAATCAGTAGAGGCAAGTTGTCCAAGCATCCGGGTAAGTCACGTGACCTTCGCCCTTTAAGAGTTATGCTGAGAGACCAAACAAATAAAATATTTGTTAGTCACCGATGCCGGACGGCGCGGCGATGATTCTCTTAATGCATAAGCTCAAAAGGCGAAAGTCAATTGCCTTCAAAAGACCGAGGTCCCTGATGGCAAGAAAATCTCATAGACGTTGAATCTCAGCTTAAGGAGAAACAACACTATGTGACGTTGAAGACGAAGGTAGGCAATGAATGCAACCTACGTCTTCCAGCTGAATCGAGAGAAGGAATCTCAAGATTCTAAACCTGTGCTTACAAATGACTGAAAACGCTAACCGCCATTTCATTGCTGTCCGTTGTGCAATGAAAGCGGGGCGTTCTTCAGTAATGAAACACAGGGGAGAGCCGCTTGAAGAACTGCTTCTCATGGGCTGAACGTTTGGAAGTAGAGCTGGCAGGTGTGGGAGTAGGCGATGTCTTTCAATACATCTGCTAATCCGGGGTGAACAATGAACAATTGTACACCTCCGAATACAAGATATTTTGAGGACAAACTCAGATTCCGCAAAAATGATATTGTTATGTTACAATAAAGTTTCATACATACTTACCTGGCAGATATATACATAGCTAAGACTCCGTCGTCCGACAGAAATTCAAATTTCGCGCCACTCGCTACAGGTAGGTCAGGTGATCTACCGGCCTGCCCTGGGTGGCAGGACTAGGAAACCATCCCCGTTTTCTATCATATTTTCTCTCTTCCACCTGTCTCCTGCGGGGAGGCTGGGTGGGCCTTTAATTGTATATATCTGGCAGGTAAGTATGTATGAAACTTTATTGTAACATAACAATATCATTTTCATACAATCAACTTACCTGTCAGATATATACATAGCTGATTGGCACCCTTCGGTGGAGGGTAAGAGACAGCTACTATATGGAATAGACAGGTAAACAATATGTTGTAGGTATAAATAAAACCTTGGTTGGTCCTACCTGATAGGTGGTAGACTTGGTGGGTGTTTGCCCAGTAGTCTGCATCACCTCAAGAAACTTTAGCGAGATATGTGATCTATGGCCAAGAGTTCTTGTGGGTCTGCCGATGGGGTCTTACCCACTTACTCAGCAGAGCCTAAAAGGACTTTGTCAATGGGTGCTGATCCACTTATATGACAATACACCTTATGAAGGAGCACACCACCAATCCCGACCACCTGATCCTAACCATGTGTTAGAACTAAGGATTGTTACGAGTTATCCCCGAACTCGTCACAACAACCGTAACTCAAAAACCACTACGCACACATACATAATTTTTTCAAAAAAAATTATACTCAACTAATTGGATATGACGAGAATTCTCTTATGAACAACATAGACGGCCGCACGTGCGAGCCTGAATCCTCCATTGTTCGAAGAGATTCTCGACCATATCCAAACAGAAGAACAGTATATACATTCTAAGGATTGGTGTCCGGCCCCGCCCGTTACCCAGAATCGTATCTGCCGATACGATAGGACCTAGAGAAAAGCACTTCTCATACGTCACACGCACGTCTTTCAAGTAATGAGATGCAAATACCGAGTTGCATCTCCAATATGTCGTGTCTAATATGTTTTTAAGTGACATATTCTTATAAAACGAGAGAGACGTCGCAACCGCTCGTACTTCATGAGCTTTTACTCTCAGAAGTTGTAATTGTTCGTCCGGACAGACCTTGTGAGCGTCCGTAATGACGTTCCTTACAAAGAACGCTAGAGCGTTCTTTGACATCAGTCTTGTGGGGGGGGGTCTTTGACCGCGCACCAAAGACCTTGTCTAGAGCCTCCCAACTGACGTTTTTCCTCTGAAGATAGAACTTCAGAGCTCTAACAGGCATAGAGACCTCTCTGCTTCTCTGCTACGAGACTAGACATTCCTTTGATTTCGAATGACCTAGGCCAGGGATTCGTGGGATTCTCGTTTTTTCGCTAAAAACAGAGTTTTAAACGAGCAAATCGCGCCGAGTCTTCCTTGAATCCTACTTTATCCTGCAGAGCTTGTAACTCACTAATTCTTTTTGCCGTTGCTAACGATAAAAGAAATAGGCATTTTCTAGTCACGTCTCTAAATGAGGCCTGATGAGGAGGTTCAAATCTATCCGAAGACAGATATTTGGGACTACGTCCAAATTCCAGTTCGGCGGTACTGGCTCTTTAGACTTTGAACCGTCTCAAAAGATCTTATGAGATCGTGGAGATCTTTGTTATTTGCCAGATCTAAACCTCTGTTCCTGAATAACAGCCGAGAGCATACTCCTGTATCCCTTTATTGTGGATACGGCTAGATGCGATTTTACTCTCAGGAATAGCAAGAAATCAGCAATTTCCGCTATAGAGGTAGAGGAGGAGGACAACTTCTTGGCTCTACACCACCTTCTAAAGACCTCCCACTTCGACTGGTATACTTTCGAAGTGGAGGTTCTGCGAGCTCTCGCGATCGCGCTTGCCACTTCGCGAGAAAAGCCTCTCGCTCTGACAAGTCTTTCGATAGTCGAAAGGCAGTCAGAGCGAGAGCGGGGAGGTTTTGATGGTACCTCTTGAAGTGTGGTTGTTTGAGAAGATCCGTCCTTCCTGGTAGGGATCTGGAAAGTCTACGATCCACTCTACCACCTCCGTGAACCATTCCTGGGCCGGCAAAAGGGGGCTATTAAAGTCATCCTCGTCTCTTTTGACGCCACAAACTTTTTCAATACTAACCCCAGGATTTTGAATGGGGGAAAAAGCGTACACGTCCACTCGAGACCAGTTTAGCAGGAAGGCGTCTACCATAATTGCTCTTGGGTCTTCCACGACCGAGCAAAACACTGGGAGCCTTTTTGAAATGTATGTTGCGAATAGATCCACGTGAGGAGTTCCCCACAGAGACCAGAGATCGCGACATACTTCCTCGTGCAGAGTCCATTCTGTATGAAGGACCTGGTTCCTCCTGCTGAGCCTGTCCGCCCTCACATTCCTTACTCCCTGTACGAACCTTGTCAGCAGGGAGATGTTCCTGTGAGACGTCCAAAGTAATAGGTCCCTCGTGAGTTCGTAAAGGAACGAGGAGTGAGTCCCTCCCTGTTTCCGAATGTAGGCAAGTGCGGTGGTGTTGTCCACGTTTACTTGTACTACCTTGTCTCTCACCAGAGGTTCTAGGCTCTTCAAAGCCAGGTGAACGGCGAAGAGCTCTTTGCAATTTATGTGCCAGGACACCTGTGCTGGTTCCCAGGTGCCTGACACTTCCTCCGAGCCTAATGTCGCTCCCAACCCGTCTCGACGCGTCGGAGAACAACACTAGGTCTGGGTTCTTTGATCTTAGAGAGACCCCTTTGTTCTCTTCCAGAGGCAGCAACCACCACTGTAGGTGTGCCTTTACCTCCACTGGAATGGGGAAAACGTCCGACAGTTGTCCGTTTTTCCAGTTCCAAGACTTCTTGAGGAAGAATTGAAGTGGACGGATATGAAGTCTTCCGAGAGGGAAGAATTGTTCCAGCGAGGAAAGCGTCCCCAGAAGGCTCAACCATTCCCTCACTGACGTTTGCTGTTTCTCTAAGAAGAGAGAGATTATTCTCAAACCTTTTTCGGTTCTCTCTTGCGAAGGAAAAACTCGAAAACCCCGAGAATCCATCCGAATCCCCAGATAGACTAGGTCTTGTCCTGGGGGGTCATCTGAGACTTCTCGAGGTTCACAAGCAATCCCAACGCCTTGGTCAAATCTAGAGTTAACTTTAGGTCCTCCAAACACTGTCTCTCCGATCTGGCCTGATGAGCCAGTCGTCTAGGTACATCGAGACATTCACTCCTTTGAGATGAAGAAATCTCGCCACATTCCTCATCAGGCTTGTGAAGACCTGAGGAGCTGTGGACAGGCCGAAACACAAGGCTCTGAACTGAAAGATCCTTCCCCCCGTCATGAAACGGAGTACTTCTTCGATGAAGGGTGGATCGGGACGTGAAAGTAGGCGTCTTGGAGATCTAGAGACACCATCCAATCTCCTTGTCGTAATGACGCTAGGACTGAAGCAGAAGTCTCCATGGAGAACTTCTCCTTCTGAACAAATTTGTTCAGAGCGCTGACGTCTAGTACTGGTCTCCAGCCTCCCGAGGCTTTCGCCACTAGAAAAAGGCGATTGTAAAACCCCGGGGAGTTTTGATCCAGTACTAGTTCTACTGCACTCTTGTCCCACATTTGTTCCACCATTGATCGAAGAGTATCCCTCAGCACAGGATCCTTGTACTTGGCTGATAGTTCCCTTGGTATAGACGTTAGGGGCGGAGTATTCAGGAAAGGGATACGATATCCCTTCCTTAAGATCTTTAGTGAAGACGCGTCTGCGTGGTATCAGTGTCCAGGCTTCCACGAATTCAGGAGCCTGGCACCTACTGGTGTTTGGAGGAGAAATGTTTCATTTGCCCTTTTTAAAGGGACGAAAGGCGGACCTACCTCTTCTCTCTGGAGCCTTCCTTCTTGCGGGAGGTCTGGAGATCGGACCACCTCGAAAGGCTGCTAGAAGTGATAGGTTCTTTCTTGTCCGACACTAAAGCAGGTTTCTTTCTTCCTAGCTGACTGCGTCAGAAGATCCATGTGTCGCCATTCTCAGTTAAAGATGTGAGCTACGTCCTTCAACTTAACTTAGAAGGGAAACAAATAGTCCGAAAAGAGGAGCATATAGCAGAGCTGACCCTCTGCGCATGCGAGACTGCCTTTGTTAAGAAGGCGCCATACACTGTCCTTTTCTTCAAAAGACCTGCTCCAAATAATGCAGAGACTTCCAAAGATCCATCCTGTACTGCTTTGTCGATGCACGACAAAATGCATAACAGGCCTCAGGTTCGATTCCCTGCGAATCGTGAGCTTTCTTGGACATCACCCCAAGGGACCAATCTAAGAAGTTGAATACTTCCAATACATGGAAAAGTCCCTTGAGGAGATGATCCAGTTCCGAAATACTCCAAGTTATGCGGGCAGAATTAAGACTAGGACGCCTTGAAGCGTCAACTAACGTTGAAAAGTCTGCCTCTGTAGTAGAAGGGAGAGCGATTACCCATATCCTCCCCCGTTTGTACCATAGCCTCTTTTCCCAGCTAACCTTGCTGGAGGCATGCAAAATACTGTCCTGGTTAAGTCTTTCTTCGACTTCATCCAGGCGTCTAAGGCGTGTAAAGCCCGCTTCATCGAGATGGTGGGCTTCATCTTCAGAAAAGACGAAGTCTTCTTGCGCCTTCGCACTCGAAAAGAGCGAGCGCGGAGAAGGAGGAGCAGCCGGAGTCAACTCGTCTCCGTATTCCTCCAGAAGCATGGTTGTCAACACCTTATAGTTAGACAAGCCCTCTCTTCCAAGATCGTCATCCTCCGAGTTTCGTTCGAACTCGTGATAATCCTGAGTTTCTGTTCTCCTTTCAGAATGTTCCTCTTCTGGGGGAGACAAACTCCTGATCGGAGAGGGGCTAAGGGAATGAAAGTCTTTCCTTTTTCCCATTCTGATCGACTTGGAAGCCGTCACAACCTGCGGCTTCTCTCGCGCTTTAGAAGACGTCATGTATGACGCTTCCCGCTCTCCGAGCGTCATGTATGACGTCTCTTGTTGACGTTTAGAAGACGCTTCGCTCCGTCCGGAAGACGCTTCGCTTTCTAAGGGCTTCCTACTCGGCGTCACAATCTTGGACGGAGCGTCACGTCTAAGATCCTCTTGATTTGACGCTTCACTTCTAAAAGACGTCTTCCGAGCAGGTGCGAGAGGACGAGACTTCTTAATAGGAAGCGTCACGTCTTCCGACGGGGCGCTAAAAACCTCCCACAAGAGATGATAGTTGTTCTTGCACCGCCATAATGATCTTCCTTGACGCTTCTCCTACGTCTAGCGCCTGACGCCCTTCGTCATCACTCGGGGAAGAAGCATGATGGGGTACTTCCTCATAAGCGTCAGGTGACGTTGACGCCACCTTCGCCTTCTAATAGCAGACGGGGCGTCAATCCGAGAAGCGCTCCGGGCTAGAATCAATGTCTTGCTTCATATGACGCTTCAGCGGTCTCGATAAGGTCGATCCTTCCACCCTCGTTTAGGTGAGGAGAGGGAGAGGACGAGAAACACTCGCGAAGGACGCTTTTCCTGTAGAGCCCTTGAGCTGGCTGCCATGAAGCAAAGCTAGCTGAAGGGACGTCTGACCGTTGGGGATTCCCCACGACCTCCTTAAGCTTTCGACTTTCCTTCTCCTCTGGGGCATGTGAGCTTGGAAGAGGTCTAGGCTGGGAGCGCCGCAGGGACGATCAAACGCCCCCTCCACAACACTGATAGGGCTCACTTCACTAAAATTTTCACTATCACTAAGCCTTACCTTTCGAGTCCGCCATCTTGGACTTCATGTCTCGAATCGTCGCTTTCAGATTGGCGATTTCCGATGCCGAATCCGAAAAGACACTCTGAGAATGAGATTTATAGGGAGATTCTCCAGAAGTAGGGTTAGAATTATTATTTAAAGGCTCAATAGGCCTTGAATTCACACCTTTCAGTCTTCTAACTCTATCCCTCTCTAACTTCTTCAAATAAGAAGTCAAAGTTTTTTTTTTTTCCCCTTTCCATTCTTCTGCATTCAAACTCTCGCATTCCTTACAAGTGTTAGTAGCAGAACACTGCACCCCCCTACATTTACGGCATACAGTGTGAGGATCAACCGAAGCTTTCGGTATCCTCACCCTGCAGCCTACATTCCACACACTTCTCACACTCACATTAGAATCAGACATCTGAGAAAAATCCAAAAGAGTTATTCCAAAAACAGTCCACAGTAGCGAATGCCAAAACACGATCCAAATACGTCACCAAAAGTCGAAAAAACGTTGATCAAATGTTGAAAAAAGAATCCAAGTCAGGAGGTAATAACAACAATGTTGATACCACCGGCGACAGAGAAAATATGATAGAAAACGGGGATGGTTCCTAGTCCTGCCACCCAGGGCAGGCCGGTAGATCACCTGACCTACCTGTAGCGAAGTGGCGCGAAATTTGAATTTCTGTCGGGACGACGGAGTCTTAGCTATGTATATATCTGACAGGTAAGTTGATTGTATGAAAATCATTCGCATTATCGGGATACGATGCAGCAAGAGACTATTACAGAATTCTTTTACCGTGCGGTAAACAGAAAGATGAGAGTCGAATAGATATCTGTTTAAAATTCTCGCAATACCGAAGACGATGAATACTAGCGTCTCTCAGCAGTAGATGGTCATTCATGTATGCGAGAATCCCCGTTAATCAGAGACTTAAGTCCGTGATTGTTGGGCAGAGATACGGTTGTTATTCAATCAAAGCAGGTGAGAAAGACATAAAACAACCCGGTCTATCTCAAAGCGGCAGCTGATACTGAAATGCCTCGGGCAATTCAATACGCAGTAGCTGTCGCTGACTCGTCATCCTGAGTGCCAAGTAATCCTTTCCACGAAGGAATGCGTTCGGCTAGAACCACCGAGCATAAAAAGATATGCTCGAGCAATTATATTTAAGCGAAACGAATTTCGGTAAATATAAAAGCTTAAATGGTGTTGTTGTGACAACACCATAAGTATATAAAATTGAAACTGGAAACTCCTGGGAGGTTGCAGGCAACCCGGGTTGCAGTTCAATTAGAATACTTTTCGTCTAAGTCGCAATCCGTAGAATAACCAGGATATGCGCCTACCCCTCGGACCATTCAACTGCTTAGCAGAATCATGTCGCGAGGTTAATATACGTAGTATATTTGTAGGATTCTGAACAACAATCTCCATCCTAAATTCTTTCCTTCAAGAAAACAAAATAAGGATTGGAGATCGACCACCTTCGTTCTCTATTAAAGAGAGTGAAGGAGAAGTCTTCCTCGAAGGAAAGCTTCAATGGTGAACAGAATACTAAGACGATAGTTCCAGCCAAACTGGATATTCCCGTCCGTTCTTCTCTATTCCAGGTTGGTCGCCTACTGTGAGATAGTCTTCTTTCAGCAGCAGTCTTCTTCCTAATGCTAGAAATTCCAGGAATTCAGAGCATAGGCGATTGGTTCCCGATTATCGTGTAACATATCGGGGATTCTCGTCTCGCTCACTTTGGACCGTGGTCTCGCCTAAGTGTTTGGAGATCGTAAGAAAACTCTAACACTCTGAATGCGCTAGAAATTCCGTAGAAGAATTCTAAGCAGTCTGCGAAACCCCCACCGAATTCGTCAAACGATATCGGCTGGTGGTCCTCTCGATTCCCGTAGAAATCGAGAATGGGGCAGGATCCCTCCTCAACGACCGGGCCGGGGCTTACGTCAGGTAGGAACCGAAGGTCACCCCCCTGGTAGCGCAGTCCCCAACGTGGGATCCTACAGAGAAATCTCTGTAGGATCCTTCCCCTTTCCCTCGTAGCCGTAAGGAGAGAGGGAATGGGGGAGGAATTGGATACTCGCTCGCCTTCCCAGTGGAACTAGCAGTTGGAGAAGAGTAGGAGCAGCCATCGCCTTGCGGCGATGGCCTCTCAGAGTCTGGGAAAACGTATCGTCAGGAGAAAACGTTTTCCCCGAGGAGGGTTACGAACTCTCACTGTAGGTAAGGGTCTGCCGCCACTGTGAAACTCGTCTGGGTGGGGCTGATCGACACCTGACGGAGAGAGCCGATACCGTCCTCCGACTCATTCCAGTCCTCGTCGAGGTCGAAACCTCTCAGGAGGACGAAGGAGTATTTAAAATACGGTGTCCGAAGACACGTAGAAACGCCGCTGTCGCAGTAGATAGAGGAGGTGGAAGTAGCTTGATCGAACCGGCCAGAACTGAGAGAGCCTTCTTGTCCGGAGACGAGAGACTCTGGTTCAAGACAGAATCGGCAAGCTCCGATCGCGGCATTACCCACCGTCGGTTTGGGTTCCCTCTCGGGCCCCAAAACGACTCGAGCAGAGACATGGGCTCGCTGGTGGGAGCGGCGATCCTTCCCCCGGTCGTTGTGCTGACGAATCAGTGCAATAACCTGGGTAAAGTTACTCTGAATCTCGGAAGTTACAGCGTCTTGAGGAGTAGGACCGTCCAGTCCCTCCAACAAGAGCAGCTCCCAGGACCCTCCTCCTTCAGAAGAAGGACCAGAAACAGACTGACGTTGCCTCCAATCACTTGCGCGTACAGGTTGCCTGGTTGGTCCTAAGGGGACCAAACCTGGCACGTGCGGCGCGGAGGGAATCCACGAATCTGTTGGTCCTAAGACAAACCTGGCAGACCGTGCGGCGTCGTGACGGGATCGTGAGCGGCGCATCTCTCACGATCACTCCTATATACCTCGCTCTTCCTGGCGTATGCCGAGGAAGTTGAAGGTATCGGAGAGACAGAACTGACGCTACCCCCTCTCCCCCTGACGGTCGCCTCCAATCACTTGCGCGTACGTCCTGGTTGGTCCTAAGACCATACGTGGCACGTGCGACGTCGTGACGGGATCGTGAGCGGCGCACCTCTCACGATCACTCCTAGCTACCTCGCTCTTCCCGGTGTAGCCCGAGGAAGTTGAAGGTAGTGGAAGAGACAAGATCTGGACGTTCCCCCCCGCTCGCCGCTGGCAGGACCAGCGTACGTGGGGGCTGCAGCCGATCACCAACCCGCGGTGGGGATCGATCTGCAGGCCTGGCCGTGCCGCTCACCTGTGGCGAGCGGCTCGACTGAGCACGTCGACCCCGGTCCCGTGCGTCAGACGAGCCTGCTGCTGGTCACCGTATTCGCCCGGTCCCTGTGGGAGCGGCGGTCAGGTGACCTGCAGAGCTCGCTTTCGCCGTGAGACCGGTGAGCGTCCTCGCGGCACGTCAAACGCTGGTACCAGCCGAGGCTGGTACCGTCGGTCGAGGGGACCTGGGGGACCTCTTCCCAGCCTTAAACCGTGGCCGGTCAGAGACCGTCACGTCCACCCGAGGTACCGGCTGGTCGCTGCGAGAGCGGCCGCTGGCCTGGCGAGAGTCACCTGAGCGGCTCTCGACAGTCTTCTGCTCCGTTGCCTCGGTCATGACGCTGAGCGAACTCAGGCGTCTTAACTTTTGGCTGCACGGTCACCCGCAAGGAGATCGTACACTCGGAACTTCTCGCGGACGAGAAACCGAGCCGGTACCTGGCTTAGCAGCAGAGCTGCCAAGACCAGGCGAGGGTGTACCAGCGGTAGCCAGCACACCCTTGGTCCCGTCTTCTTCTTCTCAGAAGGGGAGACGGGCCCCGTTCCCGAAGGAACAGGAGGACCAGCAGAAGAACCCCCCCGTCACACCGGAATGTGACGAGCCCTTCGAAGTTCCCGAAGGAGTCTTCTTAGGGGGAATAACAAAACCCGGTTACCAGCTGGTCGCTGCTGAGGAGCGGTTTTTTTGGGCCGCTGGCCTGGCGAGAGTCACCTGAGCGGTTCTCGCCAGCCTTCTGCTCCGTGCCGTGGTCTTGGCGCCGAGCGAACTCTGGCGCCGAAACTTTGGCTGCACGGTCTCCCGAGGGAGAGCGTACACTCGGGATCTCGCGAACGAGAGACCGAGCCGGAACCTGGCGTAGCGGCATCGCCGCTAGCACCAGGCGAGGAAGTACCAGAGCTAACCGATACTCCTCTGGTCCCCGTCTATCTTCCTTCCTTACGGAAGGGGAAGACGGGCCCCGCCCCGCTCCCGAAGGAGCAGGAGGACCAGCAGAAGGACCCCCCGTCCCACCGAGGTGGGACGGGCCTTAGAAGTTCCCGAAGGAGACTTCTTAGGGGGGGGAGGCAGCCTTCTTCTTCTTCGGCTTATGGGCCTTAGAAGTCGAAGGGGAAGAGGCAGCAAACAGACGAAGACGAAGATGACACCTTCCTCTTCTTCGTCAGCTCACGCAGGACAGTCGTCAGGTCCTCCATCCAGGCGGAGTCGGGGCCTATTGCCGAAGCAACACGGCCCGACTGCACCTGTCCGGAAGGACCTGGGACTGGGGAAGACACACCATGGGCAGGACCAGCATGGACAGGCGCAGGAACCAGGAGCGACAGGAACAGCAACCAGCTCAGGAGCGGCAGGAACAGCGGCAGCGGTAAACACAGAAGGGACAGCCAAGCCAGTAGCGGGAACCACATCAGCGACAGGTACGGCAGGCCCAGCCATCGCCTCGTAGAATCATCGGCAGCCAGCGTGGTACTGGCGGCCGGTCCAGGGGCGAGCTGCTGGAAACAGCGGAAGTCTGGGGCAGGCAACACGAAGAAAACACAGGCAGCGGCGGCATACCCCTCCTCGGTACGGGCGGCGACCGGCCCCTAGAAGCGGCAGACGGCGGTCACGACACAGCATGGGGAGTGTAGACCAGCGGGGGGAAGCAGCATAAGCGGCCGTGAAGGTTGTAGTGGAGACCACTCCAAGGTCACCGCCCCAGACCTCGCTAGACTCTGCAGCAGATCGTGGATGCTAGGCACGCCCTGCAGCCGCAGTGGTCCATACCTGTCCAAGGTCGTCTCCCACGGCTGTAGCACCTGCGGGTAGCACAGACAGATTAGTAAGAGGGGTTCCCTCACGCACGGGGGGGGAGACATGCCCCACACCCCGAACGGAAGGAAGACCCCAAAAAGAAAATAAGAGGACGCTGAGCGGGGGGGCAGGAAAGAAGACGAAGAATCGGATACCAAGGGAGTCGCGGGAGAGCTTTCCGACGACTTCCTCAGGCAGACCTTCGCTTCCCCTACCCCCGCACAGCAGTGAAAAGTAATATGAAAATGAAACAGAATACTGCACTTTGCGATTCACTTCATAGAACTTAAAGAGGGAAAAATCAATTCCCGGTAAGAGCGGAAACTTGATCCATAATAATATGATGCTATCATAAATATATATGAAAATGAACAATACTGCACTTGCTATTTTCACTTTCACAGCAATAAATCGTAAGGATTAATTCCCGGGTAAGAGCGGAAATTGATCCAAAATTAAATTTGATGCAATTAATAAATGAAAATGAAAAGAAAACTGCATTGCGAATCCACTTTCATTGCATTCTATTCATACAAAATAAGAGGCTCTTGCCGAGCGCAATCAAGCTCTCGGCAACGAACGCACAGGGCAAAAATATAATGAAAAAGAGTACTTACATCTTTCAATTACACACTTTCGCCCAAAATACATGACTCGGCGCGAGTGCGCCCGCCCTCGGCACCGAGACATAATTCAAGGGTTCAATTCATGAAAAGAGCGGAAATCGCCGTCTCTACGGCGATAGCTCCATGTTGATTCATAATTAAGTAATGAAAATGAAAACAGTGTACTTACAGTTTCATTTTCAAGTCAAACCAACCATTAGTAGAAAACCCAATATAAACAAAGCATACGACGATGAAGCGGGCAGAGAGCGATGACGAACACGTCCTTCACACCCGCGGCCGAAAGCAAAAGTGATTCTTCACCTCTCGGGCGCGCTGCGCGCGCACGATCGGACAAGCAGTTAACTACCGTTCTCCCTTGTTCGAAGCTTACGACCGTCCCAGCTGCCGCTAGTTACCTTCCTATTGTTAAAGGACCGAGGGTTTGTATTACGTATCGGAACAACTACTTTATATACGGAATAATCCTGTGTGAACAGAATTGTTATTTTTTATTTTTGTTATGAATTTTTTTTTTTACATTTTTTTTTGTCTAGACACTTAAAAAAAATTGTAAAAAAAAAGAAAGAAAAATTGGCTCACAAGGAATTATGGGATTTTTATTCCTCTTTCCAATGATATCTTTCTCTTTAAAATTGGATAATAAATAACCGAGTACAGTGGACCCCCCGTATTCGCGTTCTCCAGATTCGCGGATTTCTCTGGGGAACGTTTCCCTGCATTATTCGCGGAAAATTCGCGCATTCGCGGTATTTTTCTATGATAAATATCCAGAAATTCCTGGTTTTTTAGATGAATTTAATCATAAAATGCACTTTTTGTAATAAAACTATTAAAAAAACCAAGTACGAACATTTTTAGTGGGTTTTTCTTGAGTTTTAACTAACAAAATAGGCTGTTTTTAGCATTTTCATAGGGGTTCCAAACATTCGCGGGTTCTAACTATTCACGGGGGGGTCTGGTACGCATCCCCCGCGAATACGGGGGGACCACTGTAATGGCTACCAACATGCGAATAAGTATGTTTTTGAGTTATGAGCTCCCAAAGATTTGCTATGTAAATTTTTGCTTTTTTCTTATAAAAGTCAAAACAACATTATTACAATTACTTTATTTGTACTTTTATTGTTGATTTCTACATCAAGGATCCTGGTCCTCCCCCTAAAAGTGGTATTAATACCTTAAGCGTGACATGAGACAATGATGTTGACGGCGTGTCATGAGACAATGAGGGGAGCTGATAACAATGAATTTTCGTGTTTTTCTTTCAGCACACTCCTGGCCTTCGCTAATTTTGCTAGCCTTAGTTGCTGCGTAGCCTTCTTGATCTTGGGTAACTTCGGCATTGCTATAAGTTCACTAAGAAGTTATAAAAACAACGTAAATAGCCAGAAACCAAACTCAAGTGCGTAAGTGCGTACAACTACTTTGACGTCTGTGGCGTAACAGTCATTCTCTGAGTCTCACCTATAAATAACCGCTCTGAGCAGCTGGCCTCTCACACTATGTTTTATTGCTACCAGATGTATGATAATTTCGAAACGCTGTATATATGCAAAAATAAACACGCAAAAACGATCCTGTCAAACTCAGTCAAAGAGACGACGCAGTTACGATGATGTCGTTATTTAAAAACCGCTATATCTTCAGTATTTGTAAAAATAATTGGCTGAAACTTCTGGAAAGCATGCACGGCATGTTTCTGCATAGATACAAATAATAACTCGATTTTTTATTTTTTCAAGTTGACATGTCATCCGCCATAGCAGACGGTCCCCTTAAACTATGAGAAACAAAAAGTAAGTAGATAACTTCAGTGCATTCAATTTTTCTGTACATCATATAATCAAGGCCACTGAAAATAGATCTATCTTTCAGTGGTCTCAGTATAATTCTGTATGAGCCATGGCCCATGAAACTTTAACCATGGCATGGTGGTGCACTGGCGCTAATATCGTTGCCAGACACAATTATGGCTAACTTTAACCTTAAGTAAAATTAAACACTAATTTGCAGCCCTCTAGCCCCCATAACACACTATTGTACAGTCACATTAAAAACACCACACAAACATGACAGACAAAATATAAAAAAATGAACAAATTTGGATTACAATCCCTCACAATACAGTTATTAAGAAGAAAACCATTTTAATCTTTGAAATGTGAAAATAGTTTGCACAGTTACTACCATGAAAGTAATACACAAACATGTTTGTGTACAACAGTCTTGTAATAGATTTACTGTTACATATAGGAATTAATCTTTGTGACTATAGATATTTTTTTATGATACTTTTATATATTATTCTCTATCTATTATAACTTAATATAATTTATACTCTTCATTCAGAGGTTGTTTACAAGAGTTCTGAATACCTTTCACTGGGATTAGGATAAGTTTACAAAAGCTGTAAATTTCAACCTCTGGGAGGCACGGTAAATTTCAGAATTTGTTCAGAGTAAATTGTAATGTTCATTCTTCTATTTTTCACTCCATGTTGTTACATTAAAAAGTATGGCGTTTTCGTACATGTACTACTGGCTCTTTCATATCTGTGACACTTGCCTTTAAGTACCACAATACTGCAGCAGCATTATACTTGACAAAGAAACAAGGCCAAATTTTAGCTTACTTAACCCTCTTACGCCAACTGGACGTATTTTACGTCGACATTTTTTGTCTCCCGTGTGCCGACTGGACGTATTTTAAGTTTTTACGTCGACTTACAAAAGTTTTTTAAAATTCGCGGAAAAATACTTATAGGCCTACCAGCCTAAAACTTTTGAATCACGCACCATTGGGGGCTGCTGGGTGGTTCACGGATCAAGGTGTTGTTTTGTTTACAATCGTTACGCAAGTGCGCAAGCGCGAATTTCTTTCTTGCCGCACTAAAAAGTATCTGTGACACATCTCGGAAATTATTTCGTCACTTTGACATAATTTTTGTACCATTGTAAATTAGCCGTTACATGAAGTATTATATATGAAAATGTGCACATTTTTATGTAGAATACAACAATAAAATACTCATGATTGTAGCTTTTATCAGTTTTGAGATATTTTCATATAAATAACGATAATTGCCAAAATTTCAACCTTCGGTCAACTTTGACTACCGAAATGGTAGAAAAACGCAATTGTAAGCTAAAACTCTTATATTTCAGTAATATTCAATCATTTACCTTAATTTTGCAACTAATTGGAAGTCTCTAGCACAATATTTCGATATATGGTGAATTTATGAAAAAACTTTTTCCTTACGTCCGCGCGGTAACTCTTCCGAAAAAAATCATACATGTGATTGTGGTAATGTTTGCACCATTTTAAAATTAGCCGTTATATAAAGTTTTATATATGGAAATGTGCGCAATTTCATGCACAATACAACTAAAAACAACCCATGGTTGTAGCTTTTATCAGTTTTGAGATATTTTCATATAAATAACGATAATTGCCAAAATTTCTACCTTCGGTCAATTTTGACTCTACCGAAATGGTCGAAAAACACAATTGTAAGCTAAAACGCTTATATTTTAGTAATATTCAAGCATTTACCTTCATTTTGCAACTAATTGGAAGTCTCTAGCACAATATTTCGATTTATGGTGAATTTATGAAAAAAATTATATTGTTATGATACAAAGTTTCATACATACTTACCTGGCAGATATATACATAGCTATCGACTCCGTCGTCCCCGACAGAAATTCAAATTTCGCGGCACTCGCTACAGGTAGGTCAGGTGATCTACCGCCCTGCTCTGGGTGGCAGGACTAGGAACCATTCCCGTTTTCTAATCAGATTCTCTCTTCCACCTGTCTCCTGCGGGGAGGCTGGGTGGGTCTTCAATCGTATATATCTGCCAGGTAAGTATGTATGAAACTTTATTGTATCATAACAATATCATTTTCATACATTCAACTTACCTGTCAGATATATACATAGCTGATTGACACCCTTTGGTGGAGGGCAAGAGACCGCTAACTTACTGACTAGACAGGTAAACAACATATGTTGTAGGTATAAATAGACCTTGGTTCCTACCTTATTAGATGGAAGACTTCGTGGCTACTGCCCAGGAGTCTGCTTCACCTCAAGAGCCTTAGCGAGATAGTGATCTGTGGCCAAGAGTTCTTGCTGGTCTGTCGATGGGGTCTTATCCATTTACTCGACAGAGCCTAACTGGCATTTGTCAAGGGGTGCTAATCCGCTTATATGACAACACGCCTTCTTTAAGGAGCACACAACCGATCCCGATCACCCGATCCTAACCCGTGTTAGTTCTAAGATTGTTAAGAGTCATCCCCAAACTCTTAGCAAACAACCACAAACTCGATAATCATACAAAATCAAAAAAATTTTGTACCCCTCTAATAGTCAGCTGTCACTCGATTTCCTAATGAAGAGAAGTGAAGGCCGCCAGTGCGACATCTGACACTCCCATGCACAGGAAACACAAGAACACATCCGACAAGAGGGTTACGTACACATATTTAAGGATCGGTGCTCTCTCCTTTACCCAGAACCGTCTGTGCTGACACAAACGGACCTAGAGAAAAACATTTCTCATACGTTACTCGCACATCTTTTAAATAATGAGATGCAAATACTGAGTTGCATCTCCAATAGGTTGCGTCCAAAATATTTTTAAGTGACATATTTCTCTGGAACGCAATTGATGTCGCGATTGCCCTTACCTCATGAGCTCTTACTCTTAATAGATTAAAAGAGTCATCTGGGCAGTTCTTATGAGCCTCGGTAATTACACTTCTAACAAAGAAGGCCAAAGCATTTTTAGACATAGGTCTCTTGGGGTCTTTCACCGAGCACCATAGACCATGTTGTGAGCCTCCCAACCGCTTCTTTCTGTCCAGATAGAATTTCAGTGCTCTAACTGGACAAAGTGATCTTTCTATTTCTCTGCCTACTAGGCTAGTAAGTCCTTTTACCTCGAAACTCCTAGGCCAGGAATTCGAAGGGTTCTCGTTTTTGGTAAGAAAAAGTGTCTGGAATGAACAAATCGCAGGAATCTTCTTTGTGAAGCCAACTCGGGTGAACTCAAGGGCGTGCAACTCACTGACACTTTTAGCCGTAGCCAGAGATAGCAGAAATATACACTTTCTAGTGATATCCCGGAATGAAGCCATATGAGGTGGTTCGAACTTTTCCGAGGACAGAAATTTCAGAACCACATCTAAGTTCCAGCTCGGAATCCTAGGTTCTACTGACTTCGACGTTTCAAAGGAGCGGATGAGATCGTGCAAATCTTTATTATTCGTCAAATCTAAGCCCGTTTCTAAAGACTGACGAAAGCATACTTCTGTATCCTTTAATTGTTGGTACAGAGAGATGTGACTTTTCCCTCAGGAAAAGAAGGAAATCCGCAATTTCGGTTACAGAGGTATTGGAAGAGGACAGCTTCTTCGACCTGCACCAGTTTCTGAAAACTTCCCACTTCGATTGGTGCACTTGCCTAGTAGATGATCTGCGGGCTCTAGCAATTGCGCTTGCCGCCTTGCGAGAAAACCCTCTCGCTCTGACAAGTCTTTCGATAGTCGAAAGGCAGTCAGAGCAAGAGCGGGTAGATTTTGATGGTACCTCTCGAAGTGGGGTTGTTTGAGCAGATCTATCCTGTTTGGAAGAGATCTGGGGAAGTCCACTGTCCACTCCATCACCTCCGTGAACCAAATTCGGGATGGCCAATATGGGGCTATCAGTCATTCTGGTTCCCTTCGAGGCCACAAACTTTCTGACTACTTCCCCCAGAATCTTGAATGGGGGAAAAGCGTACACGTCTAGCCCTGACCAGTCCAGGAGAAAGGCGTCTATTGCATAAGCCCTGGGATCTTCTACCAGGGCGCAAAATGTATCTATCCTTTTGGAGAGAAACGTGGCAAATAGATCTATCTGCGTTTCCCCAAAGATACCAAAGGGTCTGACAGACTTCCGAGTGGAGGGTCCATTCTGTAGGAAGGACCTGGAACCTCCTGCTCAGTCTGTCCGCTCTCACGTTCCTCTCCCCTTGAACAAATCTCGTTAGAAGAACCACGTTCCTTGGATTTGCCCAAATCAGCAGATCTCTTGCCAGTTCGTATAGGGCGAGAGAGTGAGTTCCTCCTTGTTTCTTGACACAAGCCAGAGCGGTCGTATTGTCGGAGTTTATCTGTATTACTTTGTCTCTGACTATCTGCTCGAAGCTCCTTAGCGCGAGGTGAATCGCAAAGAGCTCCTTGCAATTTATGTGCCATGACACCTGCTCTTCCGACCAGGTGCCTGACACTTCTTTGGACCCTAAAGTCGCACCCTAACCTGTCTCCGACGCGTCTGAGAACAATGTCAGGTTTGGGTTCCGTACTTCTAAGGATACTCCTTTGTTTTCTTCTAAGGGGGTCAACCACCACCTTAATTGTTGCTTTACTTCTAATGAGATTGGAAACGTGTCCGAGAGCTGTCCTGTCTTCCAACTCCAACTGCTTCTCAGGAAGAACTGAAGCGGACGGAGATGTAGTCTTCCTAGAGGAAAGAACTGTTCGAGCGAGGAAAGGGTCCCCAGAAGGCTCAACCATTCCCTCGCTGAAGTACACTCTTTCTCTAAGAAGTTCAATACTGTGGCACAGCCTTTCCTTACTCTCTCTTGAGAAGGAAATACTTGAAAACCCCGAGAATCCAACTGAATCCCCAGATAGACTACGTTCTGGCTGGGGACCATCTGAGATTTCTCAAGGTTCACGATTAATCCTAATGTCTTTGTCAATTCCAGGATTGTTGACAGGTCCTCCAGACACTGCTTTTGAGACCTGGCCTGATGAGCCAGTCGTCCAGGTATAGGGTTTAGTTGTTCTTTTTCATGGGACTTCTTAGCAATAACCCCAAGGGACCAATCTAGGAAGTTAAATACTTTTAAGGTATGAAACAGTCCCTTGAGGAGATGGTCCATTTCCGAAAGACCCCATGTTGCTTTCGCTGAATTTAAGGCATGTCTCCTCGACGAGTCTACGAGACTGGAGAAGTCCGATTCAGCTGAAACGGGCAGAGAAAATCCCATATTTTCTCCTGTTTCATACCATACGCCTCTCCTACCCCTTAGTTTAGCGGGAGGCATGCAAAAGATCGTCCTTCCTAACTCCTTCTTTGTCTTGATCCAGGAGTCAAGAGATTGTAAGGCCCTTTTCATGGATATGGCCGGCTTCATTTTCAGGAAAGATGAAGACTTGTGCGCCTTCGTACTTGAAAATAGAGAGCGCGGAGAAGGAGGAGCGGCTGGAGTCAATGCATCTCCATATTCTTCTAAGAGAAGAGCAGAAAGAACTTTGTAATTCGAAAGTCCTTCTCTGTTAGTAACTTCGTCCTCCGAGACGTCATCTAAATTAATAGGCTCGGAAGGAGAAGGCTCCCTTCCCTCCTCTGTTTCCTCTCTTGATTTCTTCCTTTCCGAAGAAGAAGCACTTCCATTAGGAGAGGGGCTAGGAGTAACTCTCTCCTTACGTTTATCATTAGGCGAGTCATGTGTAACTGTTTTACGCCTGTTAGACTCCTGTCGGATATTAAGCTCTTCATGAGGAGAATGCGCCTAGCGTTTAGCAGGAGTATCTCGCTGAGAATACTCCTGGAGCCTGGTAGGAGTATCCTGTTTGGAATACTCCTGGCGCCTGACAGTCGTAACACTCTTCGAATACTCCTGACGTCTGGTAGGCGCATCTCGCTCCCAATACTCCTGGCGCCTGTTAGGAGTATTAAGCTCAGAATACTCCTGGCGCTTGGTAGGCACATCGCGCTTCGAATACTCCTGGCGCCTGGTAGGAGTAAAAAGTCTAGAATACTCCTGGCGCCTGGGAGGAGTATCGAGGTCAGAGTACTCCAGGCGCCTGGCAGGAGTATCTCTTCCCGAATACTCCTGACCTATGTAAGGCGCATCTAGCTCCGAATACTCCTGTGGCTTGGTAGGAGTATCGCTCATGGAATGCGCTTTTCGAATGGCAAGTATATTGCGCTTAGCGGGCGCTTTACTCCTATCAGGAGTTCTCTCTTCTCCAGTTGGCTCTTGTTGCTTGGATGAAGATTTGGGCCTAGAACGATCTACAGTAAAGTCAGGCTCTTTGCGCCTACTTGGCGCCTGGCTCCTAGTTGGCGCCAGACGCTTGGCAGGAGTTACTTCCTTTCCCACGTCTCGCCTGCCTAACGCACCGCTCCCCCCAGAGATGGCCGCCTGTGCGACAACTCCCCTGGAGGGTTCGTCGCGCCCGACAGGAGATCGGTATTTGGATCTCTTAATCGGAAGCCTGTCATCCTTTTTACGAGTAGGCTCTTTAGAAAGTACTCCTACCAAAGACGCTAATTGCTCCTGCACATTCATCAAAATTTTCCTGGTCGAAGGCTCATTCGAATCAGGAGAAGGAGATCTGGAAGGCGCTCAAGAGTCTTTTACATTCCAAGGATCTAACTCCTTTCTAGCCTTCTTCATTACCGAAGGCGCATCCTCTTCAGAGAAGCGCTCGGGGCTAGAATTGAGCTCAGGTTCTTTCCAATTCCTCTTCAGCGGACGTGAAAGCTTCGATTCCTTTCCATCCTCTTCTCGATGGAAAAGGCGAACTAGATGATGAAAAGCACTCACGAAGGACGCTTTTCCTATAGCTGTCCCTGGCAGTCTGAGATGTATAAGATTCTGCCGAAGGGACGCCTGATCGTTGGGGATTCTCCACGACCCCCGTAAGGCTTTAGACTTTCCTTCTCCTCTGGGCCAGGGAGCTTGGAAGAGGTCTAGACCTGGGAGCGTCGCAGAGACGACCAGACGCCCCCTCCACTACATTGGGGACACTAACATCACTCGAAAAACCACATTCACTTCTCTTACCTTCCAATGCTTCCATTTTTTCTTGCATTTTTTGAAGGGAAGCTCTGAGTTCCGCCATTTCCGAGGTAGAATCAGAGGGATTAACTTGTGAACGGGCTGAAATAGAATGGGCATAATTATGAGAAGAAGAAGCAGCTACAGAACTACTAGACATTTTCTGGCTTTTGTAAGCCGCCTTCCTCTCTCTATCTTTCTCTAACTTCTTCAAGTAAGAAGTCAGATTCTTCCATTCTTGCGCACTCAATTTCTCACACTCGTTACACGTATTCTCAACTGAGCATTCAACCCTTCTACAACCACTGCATGTAGTGTGAGGATCTACCGAAGCTTTCGGAATCTTCACCTTACAGCCCTCATTCACACACACTCTGAAGCTAACACTAGAATCAGACATATTCACGAAAATCCAAAGCGAAGTCCAAAAAACAGTCCACGATAGCGAATGCCAAACAACGATCCAAGTACGTCACCAAAAATCAGTCGAAAGATGATCAAAAGCGTTGTGAAAAAAGAATTCCAGTCAGGAGGAAGTAACAACAATGTTGATACTACCGGCGACAGAGAGAATCTGATTAGAAAACGGGAATGGTTCTTAGTCCTGCCACCCAGAGCAGGGCGGTAGATCACCTGACCTACCTGTAGCGAGTGCCGCGAAATTTGAATTTCTGTCGGGGACGACGGAGTCGATAGCTATGTATATATCTGACAGGTAAGTTGAATGTATGAAAATAACATTTTCTTTACGTCCGTGCGGTAACTCTTCCGAAAAAATCATACGTGCGATTGTGGTAATGTTTGCACCATTTTAAATTAGCCGTTACGTAATATCAATATGTGCGCAATTTCATGTAGAATACAACTAAAAATAATTGAAGGTTGTAGCTTTTCTCATTTTTGAAATATTTGCATATAAATCACGATAAATAGAAAAAAACCACGTTCGGTCAACTTTGACTACCGAAATGGTCGAAAAACGCAATTGTAAGCTAAAACTCTTACAGTCTAGTAATATTCAGTCATTTATCTTCATCTTGAAACAAATTCAAAGTCTCTAGCAAAATATTTAGATTTATGGTGAATTAAAAAAAAAAATCTTTCCTTCCCTCCGCGCGCGGATTCTCCGCCACAAATCTCCGAAGTGCGTACGTCCCATTCTCGGAATATTTGCTCCGTTTCATATTAGGCATTTCATAGTGTTTTATATATGAAAATGTGCCCAATTTTCTGTAGAAAATGAAAAATATTTGAAGGTTGTAGCTTTTCTTATTTTTGAAATAATTGCATATAAAAAAAATATATATAAAAAAATTCGACATTCGGTCAATTTTAACTCGTCAGATATGATCGAAAACTGCAATTGTAAGCTAATACTCTTAAGTATAGTAATATTCAATCATTTCTCTTCATTTTGAAAGAAATTGGAAGTCTCTAGGACAATATTTAGATTCATGGTGAATTTTTGAAAAAAATATTTGTTTACGTCCGCGCGTTACGAATTCATGCATTACTTTGTCATAATATTTTCTCTGTGTTGCTTTTATTGTTTTACAATGTGTTATATACCAAAATGATCGCAATTTAGTGTACATTACAACGAATAAAAAAGTAACTTGTTACCTTTAACCGTTTTGCGCACAGCGCGATTTGAAAAAAATTATATATGAAATTTCGTTTTTGAGCTATCATATATCGCATTATTTATATATGATAAATGATAATTTTTTTCATCTGATGGTTGCATACTAAACTTCAGCCAATGAAAAAAAAAGGAGCCAAAAATGAACTATTGATCTTGAAAACTAATCGCGCTGTGATTTTTTGAAAAAAATATTTTTTCCGCTTCCGCGCTCATCTGAAACACCTCCGGCACACGGGAGACAATTTTTTTGTTTACTGCTTCGGCATAAGAGGCTTAAGTGATGATCATTTTATGATGAGTAATCAAGCATCATCACATGAATTGTAGGCAAATAACCAATCTGACAACAACAACAGGAACCAATTACCAATGCTAAGTGATCTTTCAGAAACAAATCCCAGGTATGTAGCCAAAGTTTATAGTTCATCATTGGACAAGTGGGTTGTGTACCCGCCTATCAATCTGGTAGTCCAAGTTTGCTCCTAGCTGCTGCCAATGAGGAACCAGACAAATTTATTTCTGATGATTAAAAATACATTTCTCAATATAATGTGGTTCGTATCCCACAATATACTGTAGGTCCTGTTGCTAAGTAACCAATTGGTTCCTAGCCACATCAAAAAAAAATCTAATCCTTCGGGCCAGCCCTAAGAGAGCTAAGTGGTCTGGCTCAACTAAGATATAACTTTTTTCTGCTTGTACCAAGCCTTTGTAAATTAGGTGTAGAAAAGAAATTCCAAATACTAGTTGCTAAGAGAGAGAAATAAATTATTTAACACTTCTCACATAAACATTATATGATTTGAAGTACTATAGCCATTAAGAAGACAACCAGAAATTTCAAACTTTTTTTCTATTCTTGCTTCACATACTATACCTCAATGTTCTGTACTTCATCCAGGTTCTCAATTTGCTTCACTGGATCAGCTAACTGCTCTTTGATGAAATTTGCAAAAGCATCTGCTGATCTTTGTCCTCTGTATTCTCTTTTGGATGCCTGGCCATTATGAAGGAGTTTCAAGGTAGGGTACTTGGTTATGTGAAATCTTGAAGCAATACTCGCTGTGAAAAAAAAAGGGTCTTGTGGCTACTTATATCATTAAAGTTTCCTCTTTCAAAGTTTAGACAGTTTTTCTTTTTTTAGTGCCGTCAATAAAAAAAAGTACATATTACTTGGTGCTGTCAATATATTACTCTAAACTGTGAACACAAAAATATATGCCAAAAATTTAATAACCTTCACATAAGACTACCTGTACCAGTCTTAAAATGACTGAACTATCATACTACATATGCAAGACATATAATACATACACTGGGCATCACAGTCCACTTTCCCGATAACAACTCTTCCTTCATCGGGAAACTCCTGTTTAATTTTATCAGCAGCTTCATCCCAAGTAGGAGCCAATATATTACTGAATCGGCACCAATCTGCGTAAAAGTTTATAAACACAAGTTCGTTGTTGCCTGTAAAAAAAAAGAAAGAAAAGAAAAGATGTGTACCTGGGAAAACTACAGGAGACAAAACCCAGTATAATTTTGGAATGGGAATTTACAAAAGAAAAAGTTAAATCAGGAAGATAGATATAAGTGCGAATGAGTTTTCTCATGATTGTATGAAGAATACATAGTAAGCAATCACGAGAATAATCAGAGAAAGGGTTAAAGGAACAAGTTATTGTTCATCCTTGTGTGGCAAAAATTCTTACTAGGCAAAATAGGCATGCAGAGCAAAATTTGAACTCCTGAGCTCCAAACACAATTTTAACTGGCAACCCTGTCTGTTTGTATTAATGTTCATAATAGGGGGCAACTGTACATTAATAAAATAAAATCACCCCATTTCTTGAAGGTTCCAAATCCCAAACAAATTTGTACACACTGGATTGAGCATTTGATCTTAATATACTATACAATGGAAAAATAAAAGGTAACAAACAAATCAAGATTACTCATCAAGCTACCATAAACATTTACTCAAATTAAAAAATTTCATGTGTCACTGAAACTAAACAGTTAATAAATGATTAAAAAAAAAAGGAACAAAGATGTAGTCATCAAATAACAGCAACTTATTATGTGTTCCAATGCAGCAAAACTAAGTATTGTGTATTCTCTTGAGTAAAAGCTCCAGCATACTTAATATGTACTATGTATCATTAAATTACTAAACATCATAAGCATAATGAGCTTATTTTGTTCAAGCTGAAGATGAACCAAATTGTGTTCATGCATCAGTTCTTATTTCAAGAAGACCACAATAGGCAAGTTTTATCTTGGTGTAAATTCAGGCATATTTCCTTATCTTTGTTGGCAAAATAACATTCATAAATATACATATACTCAGATTGCATCCTTCTAACATGGTAGTATGTGGCTTGTATCTTATCAAAAGTAATATTGTAAAATCACAATTTTTTAAAGTAAATTGTAATTTTCCCAACTATACAAACCTGAGGTTCGTTACATTAGGAATTATCTTAACCCTTAAACGCAGACTGGACGTATTTTACGTCGACATTTTTTGTCTCCCGGGTGCCGACTGGACGTATTTTATGTTGACATACAAAAGTTTTTTTAAAAATTCGCGGAAAAATACTTTTAGTACCAGCCGAAAACTCTTGAATCACGCGCCTTGGGGGATGCTGGGAGTTCACGGATCAAGGTGTTGTTTTGTTTACAATCGTTACGCAGGCGCGCAAGCGCGAATTTCTTTCTTGCCGCACTAAAAAGTATCTGTGACACATCTCGGAAATTATTTCGTCACTTTGACATAATTTTTGTACCATTTTAAATTAGCCGTTACATGAAGTATTATATATGAAAATGTGCGCATTTTTATGTAGAACACAATGAAAAAATACTCATGATTGTAGCTTTTATCAATTTTGAGATATTTTCATATAAATAACGATAAGTGCCAAAATTTCAACCTTCAGTCAACTTTGACTCTACCGAAATGGTCGAAAAACGCAATTGTAAGCTAAAACTCTTATATTTTAGTAATATTCAATCGTTTACCTTAATTTTGCAACTAATTGGAAGTCTCTAGCCCAATATTTCGATTTATGGTGAATTTATGAAAAAACTTTTTCCTTACGTCCTCGCGGTAACTTCCGAAAAAAATCATACATGCGATTGTGGTAATGTTTGCACCATTTTAAATTAGCCGTTACATAAAGTTTTATATATGAAAATGTGCGCAATTTCATGCACAATACAACTAAAAGCAACCCATGGTTGTAGCTTTTATCAATTTTGAAATATGTTCATATAAAAAATGATAAGTGACAAATTTTCAACCTTCGGTCAACTTTGACTCTACCGAAATGGTAGAAAAACGCAATTGTAAGCTAAAACGCTTATATTCTAGTAATATTCAAGCATATACCTTAATTTTGAAACAAATTGGAAGTCTCTAGCACAATATTTCAATTTATGGTGAATTTATGAAAAAAATAACATTTTCTTTACGTCCGCGCGGTAACTCTTCCGAAAAAATCATACGTGCGATTGTGGTAATGTTTGCACCATTTTAAATTAGCCGTTACATAAAGTTTTATATATGAAAATGTGCGCAATTTCATGTAGAATACAACAAAAAATAATTGAAGGTTATAGCTTTTCTCATTTTCGAAATATTTGCATATAAATCACGATAAATAGAAAAAAAACCACGTTCGGTCAACTTTGACTACCGAAATGGTCAAAAAACGCAATTGTAAGATAAAACTCTTACAGTCTAGTAATATTCAGTCATTTATCTTCATTTTGAAACAAATTCGAAGTCTCTAGCACAATATTTAAATTTATGGTGAATTAAAAAAAAAAACTCCTTCCCTCCGCGCGCGGATTCTCCGCCACAAATCTCCAAAATGTGTACGTCCCATCCTCGGAATATTTGCTCCGTTTCATATTAGGCATTTCATAGAGTTTTATATATGAAAATGTGCGCAATTTCATGTAGAATAAAACTAAAAATATTTGAAAGTTATAGCTTTTCTTATTTTTGAAATAATTGCATATAAAAAAATATATATATAAAAAATTCGACATTCGGTCAACTTTAACTTGTCAGATATGGTCAAAAAATGCAGTTGTAAGCTAATATTCTTATAGTATAGTAATATTCAATCATTTGTCTTCATTCTGAAAGAAATTGGAAGTCTCTAGGACAATATTTAGATTTATGGTGAATTTTTGAAAAAAATATTTGTTTACGTCCGCACGTTACGAATTCATGCATTATTTTGTGATAATATTTTCTCTGTGTTGCTTTTATTGTTTTACAATGTGTTATATACCAAAATAATCGCAATTTAGTGTACATTACAACAAAAAAAAGTAACTTGTTACCTTTAACCGTTTTGCGCACAGCGCGATTTGAATACAATTATATATGAAATTTTGTTTTTGCGCTATCATATATCGCATTATTTATATATGATAGTTAATTTTTTTCATTTCTGATGGTTGCATACTAAACTTCAGGCAATGACAAAAAAAGGAGCCAAAAATGAACTCTTAATCTTGAAAACTAAGCGCGCTGTAATTTTTTGAAAAAAATATTTTTTCCGCTTCCGCGCTCATCACTCTGAAACACCTCCGGCACGCGGGAGACATTTTTTTTTTTACCGCTTCGGCGTTTAAGGGTTAAGCAAAGCTGGAAATGGCTGCTAGACTTTCATAGCATGGCAATTCGGTAGTTGAACAACCAATTGGGTGGGAGAGCGCCTCCCACCTGGGTATATGCATACCACTTTGTTTTGGCTCAGGAATAGCTGAAAGGGGGTGGTATGAGGTGGGCCTAATGTGTAAAGGACCTCAGGTTTGTAAATTTAGGAAAAATACAATTTGCTTCAACAAAATTGTGATTTGTTCCTACACGGTATACAAACCGTTGGTCCTTTGCATTTGAAGACATAATTGGAGGGAGGATTCTGATATAAGTCACCTGAGCTGACTGGAGCTCGCTCACCTTGATTAGAACATTGGTCGTAAGAGCAAGGGGATGAACTGTGCCTCTGATGAACTGGCTGGAGTATATGAACCGAGAGAGATCATTCACCAGACATCTGGGCTTTGCTCCCATGGAGGGAAAGACTGTTTCATAGGAGAAAACAAGCTTAGATAAATCTGACAGGCAATGACAGTAATGCAAAATACAAGACGTGGGTTTGTCTTATTGTCCAAGACCCACTATCCTCCCCTTGCAAGAGTAAAGAGGATGTTTCTCTTGTCTATAACAACCGAATGGATATTCTGCTATGTCACTTACTTGCATCATAACCAGTTCCAATATGTGACAACCATACCGCTCTCTGCACGAGGGAAGATAAGAAGGATGGGGCTTGGATGAGAAGGGAGCCAGTCATCCACACTCATATTCTCATCTGCAACCAAATCGGTTCTCATCTGGCAGGCCAGGTATACTCGGTTCAGCCTCGACGACGACGACATGTAGCCCTCCGACAGTGTCTTGGTGCCCTTCCTCCAATATCATTTCCTCCCCCGCAAACTTAACCCATTGCACAGGGGACTAAAAAACACACTCATTGCAAGTAAATTCAGGATTGCAATCCTGCCCTCTGCAAGAAGTGCAGAGAGCATGAGGATCAACCTCCACAGATGATTGCCAGTTACTACATTTCTTACCTCCCAGCCCAGGCCACAAGCACTTGGGTTTGCGTGTTGAAAACTGGTCACAAACAACAGCAAACACACTCAAGATATTGTTTTACACTGAAAACAAGGGAAGATCTCACTGTGATACACAAGTAAGGAAAAGCTAGCGACAATCGAACAGAGAGTGATGTGATACATGTCTGAGCCTGACGGCGGCTGAAAGCCAAGTGGTATGCATATACCCAGGTGGGAGGAGCTCTCTCAGCCAGGCGGTAGTTCAACTACCGAACTACCTTGTTATAAAAGTCTAGCAGCTGTTTCCAGCTTCACTGAAGGTAATTCCTAATGTAAAGGACCGATGGTTTGTATACCGTGTAGGAACAAAAAACAAAATGCGCATGTACACATAGCATTTACATGTAATACAGATCATTAACGATGCCATAAAAATAAATTTACACAAACAGCAAGAAGTCTTCCAAAAGCAGATTTAAATACTAAATATGGTAAAACTCCACTTACCAATAATATTATCGAAGTTACTATTATCCAGCTGTAGAGCACCTCCTTGAATCTGGGTAAACTGCAGCACCATCTGAAAAGTGCAAGTAATGCTGTTACTTATAAGTTTACTTTCAAATCATGTGAAGAACTATTAAAAAGGTACTGATGTCAGTTTGTCAGATTTACAAAGTGAGACAGGTAAACAGAGATATGTGCCTGTCAAGGTGACATGTAGTAACCCCTAACTTTTAACATGCAGAATAAGGTACAGTTTGGTACCTTTTTCTGCATGTAAAAAGTTACCCATCAACTCAAATGATTTTAGGGTATTTTATGTCACCTTGAAAAGCACATTTCTCTGCTTATCCAACTCCCTTATAAACCTGACATATTCTCTGCTTACCTAACTCCCTTTGTAAATCTGACATACTGACAAACTATTAATGAGGCAGTGATAAGCCTTTATGAAATTACTCTTCAAAAACCATACTGCAATAAAATTACCCCCCTTCACAAGCATGTACTTAAATTATTTGAAAAAATGAAGTGGAGGTAAAATTACAAAGGCAAAATGAATCAAGTATGATAACAATGAATTAATGCATGTTAAAATCTAAAAACACCTAAAATATGGGTGTTTTTTCTAAACTAATCCCCTCTCACAATATTCTTTACACCTCTTCCTGTTCCCCATTCTTCTCTGTCCAATTCCTTCTCTGATGCAAATCCAGACACTATTTCATCTCCAACGTCTGTGTTTGGATCCCCTCCCCATCCACTGCCTAATGTCCAACTCCATCATCCTCAAGAGGAGCTACCCCTCCATTCAGTCCGAGCCACCAATTAACCATGACAGTTCTCCCTCTCAACCTCCTGGGTGTCATCAGATCTGACTGCTCTCAACAAGATGGCAAAGTAGTACGTTTAACCTTACGGCAATATAATGGGTGGAAGATATTGTTGACGACTCTCCTTGGATTTGATGCCCTGATTATTTTCATACTTTTTAAAGTATAGTACAGTATTCCCAACCAAGTTTTTTGCAGCTTCTGTTTGATAATCAAAATGAAATTCAAGATTCCTAATCCTACATGGGGCCAACAACATGTTAGTGGGTCATGAGGTGGGTGGCTTACAATCAGAGCATAACCCTTTAATTCCCATACAAAAATCAAGAATGACGTACAACTGGTCATTATGAAAAAAGAACCTATCACCTACACATGGTTGACAGTAAGCAAAATGTTAGTAGTTGATGTAATGGTGTGCAAAGTCTCTTCACGAAATGGTGTACACATGAAACAGTTCTTTGCACCAAAATCTGGACCTTCTACTTCTGAAATGCCAGAGAAAGCAATGAATGTCCACAAACAGCAAATGATTATGAATGACTATACCAAATATACATTCTAATCTATATAATTAGGATGTGACATCCTGCATACTCCTCCTCAGTACAATTTAAAAACTGTATCCTATGAAACATGAAATTCCTAAAAGGGATGGTCAATCACATCATCACAACAGAATGAAACTGAAAGCGTTTTAAAAATTGTTGCCAACTGTTATGACCATGATTCAAAGCTAAGCATCTGTTTGCATCTCATGGGCAACTTTGGGTTGTCTGGGAATCCAACTCTATGGCTTGGATTACAAATTATGTCAATCATACCTACAAGAATGGTAAGTTTCAACAGCCCCTCAGCAGCATGACATATATGTACAAGATAACATCTCCATCAGGGTGTTTTTGCCTCCAAACACCATCTCTTATCCTGCCCACAATCCAAAGAATTATTGTGATACTCAAGGTCTACTATCAGCTTCATATGATACAATTTGGTTTATATTCTCAATGCTAGTTCTAAGATGATCAAGCTGCACTCGAGGAATTTCCACATTATGGACATGATCAACTTCATTGTTTGTATGTGGGATATAGTCCACCATTGTATGTTGAACCCCAAACAGCAGATGCTCTAAATTGAATGTATCCATGACTTCAAGAGCATTTCTTCTTTGTAAACAATTCATAAGGACTAATGAAACTGTAAAATGAAGTTGCATTTGACAAGAAAAATGAGAAGGATGCTGCTGAAATTATTCTGGTCAAAGACAGCTGTTCACCAAAAAAGTTAAAAAGAGCTCAAGTTGGAGCATGCAAGGTGCATAAAGTCCATGGAAGAAGAGATAAAACCTCCTGAAGTGGTAGACCTGAAGTGTACTTGGTATCTTGAGATGATCTGAGGATGTCAATTTTATAATTACTAGTGGCTTATTGGTTTTATGAAACTTAGGCTGTCAAACCAAGTGCTCAAAACAGTGAAAAGTGGAGTGGCTGGAGAGCAAGATAAAGAGAAAGAAAATAAAGATGAAGTACGTACAAGGATGTGAGGGTGGAACTGGGAGAAAACTCCCACAACTGGAATAAGTAGTAGTTAGAGAGGTTGGCCAGCAAGACTGAAGACAGGAAGTAGGAACAGAGGTTAAGGAAAAGGTCAGCTGGGGGATGAAAGGTAGCTGTAAACACCCTTTAATAATGCCTACAGAGCACCACATGAGATGCATAAGGGCTTATACATACATGATAAGAGATCCTTAGACCTTAAAAAATGGTACAACAAAGTCATAAACCCATGGGACCTTTAAGCTACAAGATGAGATGTTGGAAGTGAGGAAGCAGCTTGCCTCTCAGACAGTGGTATTAAGAGTTCTACAAACTCTTACCATAGCTGTCCATCTGCATACATTTCCTCTTCTGCTGCTCACCTGACTTTCCATGTACTTTGATGCCTGGCATAAGAATACATATGCTCTCTTTTGTTATCCTTATGTTTCATCTCCACCCAATCTCAGTCTTCTCATTAACCTGACGGTCCTCACTTCTCACCATCTACAGAGCTGGAAACTCTTATGATAAACTTCAGCCTAAATATACTACAGGAAAGGTAGGGGAGGGGGGGGAATGGAAATTAATAATAATTTTGCTAAGACTGGACATCAATTGTGGAAGGTACCAATTACTGTATTCATTTTGTAAATACTAAGCTAATCAACTCTCATGATACACTTAAAATTTTCCTTGAATTTTGGTGGTAATCCATCAGATTTAGCCTGTAAGAGGTTAAGTTGCTGTAGAACATAACCCTACTTTTGGTAAATATAAGATGTAAGTTCATTTTTTGCCTAAGACATCTAAATTATATTTTTCAGACTACATCAAGAGTTTTTGCCTTGTTAAACATTAATATTGGTGCAACCAAGTTAATTTTGTGTTTCCCTTGCCACCAGTAGGAAAAAAGTACTGGGGAATGTGGTGAAAAGTATGGAAGTTTTCAATGATGGAAAATGTTATTGTTATTATACAATTAAGTTTGTTCATACTTACCTGGCAGATATATATATAGCTGTATTTTCTGACGTCCGACAGAAATATGATATTGTTATGATACAATAAAGTTTTATGCATACTTACCTGGCAGGTATATATATAGCTGTATTTTCTGAAGTCCGACAGAATTTAAAAAAACTTCCGACACACGCAGTGGTCGGCCAGGTGGTTAGTACCCATTCCCGCCGCTGGGAGGCGGGTATCAGGAACCATTCCCATTTTCTATTCATAATTTTTATTTCCACTGTCCCCTGAGGGGAGGTGGGTGGGTACTTGAATATATATATATCTGCCAGTTAAGTATGAACAAACTTTATTGTATCATAACAATATCATTTTGCTCATGAACTTACCTGTCAGATATATATATATAGTTGAACCCCACCGTTGGAGGTGGGAAGGGACAGAATAGAAGGATTTTGGGACACAAATGCATGCAGATGATTTACATCTTGGTTCCACCTGTTAGCATAGCCGACTTCGTGATTACTGTCACCCAAGTCTGCTTCTGCTTTACTAGAGTTGCCAGCGAGGTAGAGACCTATAAAGCTGGTGCACTCCAGATGATCTGTCAACTGGGGCGTGACCACAATGTGACTAGACCATATTGACCATACCATGAGGGCTAAGAAGTAAAATAAATATATATATATAATTATATATATCACCACCTGACCAACCTAGCCAAAGTTAATGTGTGTTAACTAAGGCTTCAGAGTTAAGAAGTCGTCGTTGTCAGCGACTCCACAACTAAATTAAGAGCTCTTCCTAACCATTTTCTACAGGATAGGATGAGTAGTACTTCTTGCCCCCAAGATTGTGTCTGCAGACACGTATGGCCCTAGCGAGCAGCAGATCTCAATATTGCCATCTTCACATCTCGCAGGGAGTGTGAAGTGAACCCAGAGTTGCTTCGCTAAAATATGGTACTCAGGATGTTGCTGAGTGCCATGCTCTGTTGAAATGCTTCCGAGGCCGCGCCCTCACCTCGTGAGCATTCAGATAAAAAGATTTCAAATCTTTGTGCAAACACAATGAAGGAGCTTTTTTTTTTTTTTTTTTTTTTTTTTTTTTTTTTTTTTTTTTTTTTTTTGAAAGAACTCCTTAACCCTAAAACCATAAAACCAGGGTGTACTTCGATATGGGCAAGTCTGGTCTTTTTCGGAACACTGCAGATTGCCCGACTGACTTCGACTTTCTTGATTTTAAGTAGATAAAACTTGAGAGACCTGACAGGGCACAGGACTCTCTCTGGCTCCTGCCCACTAACTTGTGCCATCCTTGCTTCCAAGATCCTGGCCCAAGGACAAAAAGGGTTTCCATTCTTAGGCCATAACGAAAGGCTTAGAGAGCACACCTCCTTGTGTTCTCTAAAGCCAAAACTTGTGACGATGGCTTAAAATCTCACTAACCCTCTTTGTCGTATCTAGGGTGGTTAGAAGAAGGCCTTCCTGATCACATACAAGAAGTTAACAGGCAGGAGAGGTTCGAATGCTTTGACATCAAGAACTTCAGACTACGTCAAAGTTCCATATTGAAAGCTTCGATCCGGAAATGCACAGTCTGTACTAAAGTCAGGTGAACGACCAGTTGACCAGTCAGACGAATCAAGGACAGCAAGGCTGTACCCTGAAGACCAAAAGGCACTATTCTTAGCTGAAGGATGAGTGTCTGGACTGCCTGGGCGATTCAATCTAAGCAAACCTTGGGGGTGTATCAACGCAACCCAACGTCGTCCGCAATCGACTTCGTCAATAAGAAACTCAGGGCTACTATATGTCGCCTGATCTCGCACGAGTGTCTGACTCCGAGAAAACAGGCGAGACAAAAAGTAGATGGTGAGCTAGAATCGAGATTCCACAGACCTCAATGATCGTGAAGGTCTTTGTTGTTTGACAGATGCAAATCTGTTAAACAACATTCTCTGTTGTCTGTTCGCACTGGCAGAATTTTCAAAACTCTCGGCAACCGCTAGACCACTGGTAGTTCAGGCGATATCCCCCACGTTCCCGTGGCGCTGGTACTTGGAACTATTCCCGTTTTCCTCAGATTTTCTCTGAACCCTGTCTCCTGAGGGGAGGAGGGTGGGAATTTATTATTATATACCTGCCAGGTAAGTATGCATAAAACTTTATTGTATCATAACAATATCATTTTTATGCATGACACTTACCTGGCAGGTATATATATAGCTGATTGACACATTTGGAGGTGGGTCACAGACAGCAATATCGTCATAATTCAAAAATTAACTAATTTTTTAAAAAGTTTTTAAATTATTTAAGTTCCTTACCTGCTAAGGTAGCTGACTTCGTAGTCCTGCCTCTTAGCCTGCTAAACCTTAGTAGCTCTCAACTAGGATGTGACCTGTTTGTTGAGAAAGCTAACAACAAGGGTCTGACAACTGGACGTGACCAATTTGTTGACAGGAAACCCACCTAGCCCTCTCTTACCAGGGGCATTCATGCTAGGATAAGTTAGACCACCTGAACCACACACAAAGCTAACGTAACACATTACACTTCACATACTGAAGAGGAAATAACCCTCTCAGACAACCATAAAAAGAACACCACTTAATTAAAATACCTAGCATGTTAGTAATCTATCGAGACGATTCGTACGGACTTTTGCAATCCTGTAACGAACCTCTAGATGATCGTTACATTCTACGCCTGTTGTTATAATAGGCTCTTTCTCGTAAACTCGAGCAGGGACCGAGAGAAGATACTTCTTAAGATATGAGAGAGCTGTGGAATATCAGTTGATGTGGACCACTGGTTCCAAAAACTCGTTTCGAGGACTGGAGGGACGACCGAATTGCATTTACTTCTTTCAGATTAAGATCCAGGACATCTGAAACACTATCCAGATGTCCGGCACCTTCTTTCTATCATAACGCACTGAGAGATGTTCAGAATAATTCCTAGATCTTGAATAATATTTCAGTTTCCCGGTAGTAAAAAACTGTGGTCTGAATTGCAGTCTATTCGGGGAAACAAACTTCTTCAGGAAGGAAATGGTCCCCCGCAAGCTCATCCATTCCCTCCCCGAGTATGCTTACTTCCCTATAAGGCTGCGCTTTGCCTAAGCAGGAGAGCATATAAAAGTGCAATGTTGCGGTAGACTCGTAGTTCTATACCGTGCGGTAACGAGCACCGAAAGGATTAAGAGATAACTCTGTTGAACATAGTAAGGCAAAACTAATGCAACGTTTATTCATTCACGTAAGAAATCCCCTCAATCTTAGGCTAAAGTCCGTGATTGTAGGACAGAGATACAGTTAGTCAGTCAATCCCGCAGGAGAGACGTAACCGCCAGCACAGAGATACGGTTAGTCAGTCAATCCCGCAGGAGAGAGAGACGTAACCTACCGTGCATGACCGCGCACGATCTGTTACTGGCTCGGTTGGAACTTGGACAGTCAGACACAGCAGCAGCCAGCAGCTTACGAACGTCGTCTCTTAACTTTATGTCTGGGTTGCCAGCTACCTATTCTACGAAGAAATAGGTCCGTTATTTTTGAACAAAAAGAGACTCTCAAGCTGGTATATTTAAGCGAAACAGAAAACGCTAAATATATAGATGCGTTTGTGTCGTCAGAACACTACCATACAACGGTAAAAGATAAATCGGAAACTCCTGGAAGGCTGCAGGGAGTGACGATTAAATGTCCTTAAAATAGTAGACAATAGACCTCTCGGTTGCCATCCGAAGAGGTAACTACAGCAAGCGTGTATGACTTGAACCAACCAGTAGTAAAAAAAACGCAAGGCAAAAAATTTTTATTATATCACAATAAAGTTTGTTCATACTTACCTGGCAGACATATATATAGCTGAATTCGGAAATATAGCTACATACATATCTGACAGGCAAGTTTCATGAACAAAACTTAAGAGAATCGAAGCAGACAGCTCAAGCTTCTTAAGATACTGGACATAAGCGTTCATTGATGTAGTCTACCAGTCTATTTCTTGTACGAGTCTGCGAATGAGGAAGGAGAGCTCTTCCGAACCTTGTCCTTATTCGCTTACGCAATATCAAGTTAATGAGATGTTTGTCAATGAGAACTAACCCATTAACGGTACAGAGAGATATTTTGTCAATGAGGGGAGACCCACTTACTTGACAAAACGAAAGTATAATGTCAATGGGGGAAAGTCACTGAATTGACAAAACGTAATCCAGGAAGTCGAGCCTTTTATTTCGATTCCCGTCTCAAACAAGGAAGGGACAAGAATCCTGTTAAGAGACTGGGCTTACGGTAGGTAGAACGACGATGCTCAATCGGCATGGAAGTCTCTACTAGAAACTAACAAAATCTATCATCTGAAAAACCCTTTCAGATGGTCTAAAAAGCTTTAAATTTATTGGCAGTATGGCAAAGGAAGTCCTGTCTTGCGCTTTCCTGAAGAGCGTCCTTTTGATGAGTGCCTTTGCAAGAATCCTACTGAACGTTGCCGAAAATCCTGACGTTCAGGACGTCGAGCCTTTACATAACCCGTAACTGTCTTATCTCAAAGTCTTGACTGAGGTAGAGAAAACGAGATCTTCCCTTGAGCTTTCCTTAACTCCATCCACCTTTGCGAAAAGCAATATAATATTGACAGAGACCTCTTGAATTCACGAAACCCGAGGTCTTGCTGGGTTTCGAAGACGAAGTTCTGTTCACTTTCTTGAGGCTCAAATCTTAAACAAGAGCTTGAAGAGTTCAACAGAAACATTCTGGTGCGCGCTCGGCGTCCACTGGCGAGGACGCTCGGCGTCCACTGGCGAGGACGCTCGGCGTCCTGGTGCGCGCTCGGCGTCCACTGGCGAGGACGCTCGGCGTCCTGGTGCGCGCTCGGTGGCCACTGGCGAGGACGCTCGGCGTCCACTGGTGAGTGCGTCCATCCGAGCGTCCTGTTCAAGCCGATCGTCCAAATAAGCGTGCAGAAAAGCGTCACGCTCCTGACAGGCGTCAAAACAAACGAGAGAAACAGCCTTCTTTTTCCTATTTCTTGGTGGAAAGAAGTACACGTGATCAGGCAACTTTCGCCTTCTTACTTCTCACTGAAACACATAACGAGGGAGAAGGGACGTGAAGCGTCCTCTTCTATAAAGCTTCTTAGAGGGCGCGAGTCCTTCCGAGAGCTCCAACCCTTGTGCGGGGAGGACGCCTTGGAGGACGAGAAGCAATCCTTCAGGATTCGTGCATGTGCACGCACTTTGGCAGTCTGGGGATTTTCATCAGAAACTGCCGAAGGCACGCCAGATCGGTGGGGTTCCCTGTAACCCTCCTTCGGCTTTCGACATGCCCTCTCCCTTGGTTCTGGGAGTTCGACAGAGGTCTAGACCTAGAGGCGTTATAAGGCCGATCTGACGCACCCTCCACTACACAAGGGGCACTGTCACTGCACTTAGCCACTTCACTATTGCTCTCTAAAGCAAGCACTTTCGATTCTAAGTTACGAATCGAAATAGTATAAGAGAAAGGGCAATAACCTCTACAGACACTGTTTTAGGGCCCGAAGGCAACATTACAGGGTTAGGCGTAACAAAAACAGAAGTAGAACTCTTCACAACAATGAAGGAGAGCGATCACCTCTCGCAGACATAGTCATAACCCGTAGGCCATACTACAGCGTTAGGCAAAATAAAGTCTTCCGGAAGGTTAGCAGTATCACTACCCTGACTTTCGTAATTGATTAATTGCGTACATACTAAACAAACTTTTTCCTTACGGATTAGACACGTTTACTGATTAATTGCGTACAATACGAATCATACTTTTTCCTTACGGAAATAGACATGTTTACTGATTAATTGCGCCCCCCAAGTGCGGAACTACCGAAGCTTTCGGTAGCCACACCCTATCTTTGCAGACAACACCCTCTGAAACTAGCCTAACTAGATTCAGATATCTTATGCAAAAATGAATCAAATTCAAATCAATTTAAGATAGCGTATGCCTAGCCACAAATCCAAGTAAATAAATTAAAAGACAATTAGGATACTTAGCGGCAAATGAAGTTTCCAAAATCCTAAGCCGGAAGTACTGAAAACAGGTGTTTTCAGTACCGGCGACAGAAAATTTATGAATAGAAAATGGGAATGGTTCCTGATACCCGCCTCCCAGCGGCGGGAATGGGTACTAACCACCTGGCCGACCACTGCGTGTGTCGGAAGTTTTTTTAAATTCTGTCGGACTTCAGAAAATACAGCTATATATATACCTGCCAGGTAAGTGTCATGCATAAAATTCAAAACTCGCGGCACACGCAGTGGGCGGCCAGGTGGTAGTACCCATTCCCGCCGCTGGGAGGCGGATATCAGGAACCATTCCCATTTTCTATTCATATTTTTATTAATGCCTCTGTCTCCTGAGGGGAGGAGGGCGGGCACTTTAATTATATATATCTGCCAGGTAAGTATGAACAAACTTAATTGTATAATAACAATAACATTTTGTTCATGCCACTTACCTGACAGATATATATATAGCTGAATCCCACCTTCGGATGGTGGGAAGAGACAGAATAGGATTTTTTAGGAAACTTAAATTAAGTAGATGATATACATCTTGGTTCCTTACCTGTTTGCAAAGTAGACTATGTGATTACTGTCACGTAAGGCTGCTTTTGCTAAAAACAGAGTTGCCAGCCAGGTGGAGACCTGTAGTGCTGGTGCGCTCTGGATGATCTGTCAACGGGTGCGAGACCTCAACGTGACAAGACCATCGAGGCCATACAAATGAGGGCAACGAAGCAACTGACCACCACCTGACCAACTATTCACAAAAAACCCCTTAAACTAACTAAAGGATGGGAGATCTTCACATGAGACTCACCACAACCTAAAAACACAACAGCCTAACCTAATCCTAACTAAGGGATAGGGAAAGAGCTACTTCCGGACCCCAATACTGTGTCCGCAGAAACGTATGGCCCCAGTGCATTACAATCGTCATAAATCGTTCTCACATCCCTTAAGTAATGTGAGGCGAAGACGGAGTTACTCCTCCAAAAGGTGCAATCAAGGATGTCCTTGATTGACATATTCTTTTGGAAGGCAAGAGAGGTAGCGACGGCTCGAACTTCGTGCGCTTTTACTCGGAAGAGGCTCAAATCAGTCTTCTGGAAAGATGAATGAGCCTCCCGAATGATGTCCCTTAGAAAGAAAGCAACCGCATTCTTCGATAAAGGTAACTCTGGTCTCTTCACAGAGCACCAGAGATTACCTGAGGGACCTCTTACCTCTTTCGTTCTATGCACGTAGAACTTGAGAGCCCTGACCAGGCACAGGACTCTCTCTGGTTCTTGGCCCACCAGACTTGACATACCCTTGATCTCGAAAGTCTTCGGCCAAGGGTTCGAAGGATTTTCATTCTTCGCCAAGAAAGTTGGGTTCAACGAGCAGACAGCATTGTCCCCTTTGAATCCCATTAACTTGCTAAACGCTTGAATTTCACTAACTCTCTTAGCCGTCGCAAGAGAAGTTAGGAAAAGAGCCTTCCTTGTCAGGTTTCGAAGAGACGCTGCCTGAAGCGGTTCGAAAGGGCTTGACATAAGGAATTTAAGGACTACGTCCAGGTTCCATGATGGAGGTCTCATTTGAGAACCTTCGAGGTCTCGAAAGACTTTAAAAGGTCATGAATGTCCTTGTTGTCAGACAGGTCGAGGCCTCTGTGCCTAAAAACCGCTGACAACATGCTTTTATATCCCTTGATGGTAGGGACCGCTAATTTCTGCACATTCCTGAGAAAGAGCAGAAAATCAGCTATTTGGTTCACAGAGGTCGAGGAAGAGGAAACTCCTTCCTTTTTACACCAAGCCCTGAAGGAAGCCCACTTCGATTGGTAAACAGCTCTTGTGGAAGCACGTCTCGCATGTGCGATTGCTCTCGCAGCTGCTTTCGAAAAACCTCTCGCTCTGGCCAACTTTTCGATAGTCTGAACGCAGTCAGACCCAGAGCGGAGAGGTTTTGGTGAAACCTTTCGAAGTGAGGCTGTTTGAGTAGATCTTTCCATCCAGGGTAATGTCCTTGGAAAGTCTACAAGGAAAGACATGACCTCTGTGAACCATTCTCTCGCTGGCCACATCGGAGCGATCAGGGTTAACCTCGTCCCTTCCGAGGCCGCAAACTTCCTCATGACTTCCCCCAGAATCTTGAATGGTGGGAAGGCGTACAAGTCTAGGCCCGTCCAATTCCAAAGCAAAGCGTCTACCGCGATTGCTTCTGGATCCAGGACCGGGGAGCAGTAAAGAGGAAGTCTCTTGGTCCTTGACGTCGCGAATAAGTCGACCAGTGGACGTCCCCACAACGTCCACAGGTCTCGACAACGTCTTCGTCGTTCAGGGGCCCATTCCGTCGGTAGGACTTGTTCCCGACGACTGAGAAGGTCTGCCCTGACGTTTTGCACTCCTGCAATGAATCTCGTCCGGATAGTCACATTTCTTCTCTTGCCCACAGCAGAATCTCTCTCGCTAGGGAAAACACGTTCTGGGAGGTGTTCCTCCCTGGTTTTTTAAATAAGCGAGTGCTGTGGTATTGTCCGAGTTTATTTGAACAATCTTGTTCTCCAAACTCCTTTCGAAGAACTGCAGTGACAGAAATACTGCTGCCAGTTCTTTGACATTTATATGCCAGGCTACCTGTTCCCCTCTCCAGGAGCCTGACACTTCCTTCCCTCCTAGTGTTGCTCCCCATCCCGTGATGGAAGCGTCTGAAAACAACACTAGGTCGGGGCTCAGAAGACTTAGGGACACGCCCTCCTGAAGCTTCTGAGGGTCCAACCACCATCTTAGATGGTTCTTGATCGGAAGCGATATTCTCAATATGGCATTGAGATCGTCCTTGGCCTTCCACTCGTCCGCAAGGAAAAATTGGAGAGGCCTGATGTGCAGTCTTCCCAAGGAAACAAACCTTTCTAGCGAGGAAATGGTCCCCAGCAGACTCATCCATTCCCTCGCCGAGCAAGTCTCTTTCCTTAGAAAGGCTGAGATCTTTTCTAAGCCTAGCCGCTGACGTTCCTGGGACGGAAACGCTCGAAAAGCCACTGAATCCATCTGAATCCCCAGATACCACGATGGACTGTGTTGGGGTCAGATGCGACTTTTCGATTGTTGACCAGAAGTCCCAGGGACTTCGCTAGGGCCAAAGTGAACTGCAAGTCCTTCAGACACTTCTCTCTCGACGACGCTCTGATCAGCCAGTCGTCGAGGTACAGGGAAACTCTTATTCCCGAAGAGTGTAGCCACCTCGCTACGTTCTTCATCACTACTGTGAACACCATCGGAGCCGTGGTCAGTCCGAAACACATAGCTCTGAACTGCCATACTTTTTTGTTTAAGACAAACCTTAGATACTTTCTTGAAAGAGGGTGGATCGGGATGTGAAAGTACGCGTCCTGCAAGTCTAAGGACACCATCCAGTCGCCCGGTCTCAAGGCTCCCAGAACAGAATGAGGCGTCTCCATCGTGAATTTGGTCTTTTCCACGAAAAGATTGAGCCTGCTTACATCTAGAACTGGACGCCAACCTGACGACTGCTTCGGTACTAGGAAGATTCTGTTGTAAAAACCTGGAGACCCCAGGTCCGCGACTTGTTCCACCGCTCTTTTGTCGATCATCTGCTGAAGGAGATCGAACAATACTTTCTTCTTTTCTCCCTGATAGGATGGAGAAAGGTCTCTGGGAGTCGTAGAAAGAGGAGGAAGATCTAAAAAGGGGATCCTGTACCCCTGCTCCACGATCTTGAGGGACCAAGAGTCCGTGTCTCTCTCTCTCCACGCTCCCGCAAAAAACTTCAGTCTGGCTCCGGACTGGTGTCTGAAGGACATGCTTCTCACTTGGAAGGCTTTGGCTTAAAGGAAGCTCTTCCTCGTGAAAACCCTCTCCCTCGAGGAGCTGCTCTCGAGGGGGGAGCCCCACGAAAGGGCTTAACTTTCTTCGGCGGTCGAACCGCAGCTGAAGAGGTTGAAGGTACGGCTGACCGTCTTGTAGACTGGGCCAAAAGGTCCTGAGTTGCCTTCTCTTGCAAGCTGTTCGTCAGGTCCTTTACTAAAGTCTGGGGGAAGAGATGGTTCGAAAGAGGCGAAAACAGCAAATCCGCTTTCTGAGCTGGAGTCACCGAAAGAGCTGTGAAGTTGCACAGCAAAGCTCTCTTTTTTAATAAAGCCGTTCCAAAATGAGATACGATCTCCTCCGAACCATCCCTGACGGCTTTGTCCATACATGCTAACACGCTGGACAGCTCCCCCAGACTGAGAGATTCTGGGCTTCTCGCTTGCAGATCCAGAACTCCCAAACACCAGTCAAGGAAGTTGAACACTTCCAGCGTCCTGAGCAGACCCTTCAAATGATGGTCAGTCTCCGAAGAGGTCCAGGTTACCTTAGCAGAGGGTAAAAAGCGACTCCTCTGCAAATCCACTAGGCTGGAGAAATCTCCTTGAGCCGAAGAAGGGATACGAACTCCTACTTCATCTTTGGTTCTATACCAAATGCCCCCTTTTCCGCTAAGTCTAGCTGGAGGCAAGGCGAAGGTCGTCTTGCCTTGATCTCTCCTTCGTACCATCCAATCTTGGAGTTTCTTAAAGGCACGTTTCGTGGAGAGAGAAGTTTTCATCTCTACAAACTCCGGGGTTTTTCCAGTTTTAGATGAAGAAAACTGCGAAGGAGGAGACTTGGGAGCTGCGGGCTGAAACTTGTCTTCGAAAGAAGAACGCAAGAGTCGCACGAGGACTTTATAGTCCGAGATTGACGGGGCTGCAGAAGGTTCCTCTTCAACCGATTCAGCCGAACTACTTAGCTCTCCTTCTTCTCTAAACGGAAGAGGAGACCGTCTGTCCGGAGAGGGCGTCCTAATGTCGGGTCTTGGCTTGATCAAAGACCCCTATCCTTGCTAGAGGCAGCCTTATTTCGGCTGTCTTCTCTATGACGCTTACTACTCGATGAAGGTAGAGCGTCCTGACGAGGACAAGCGTCCTTAGCGCCATCCGCAGCAGTCTCACTTGCCAGAGAAGCGTCCTTACGTTTCTCAAACGAAAGGGAAGACCTTATCGCCGGAATACGTGCCTGTGCGCGTAAACTAGCGTCTGGGGGTACGACTTCTTGGTCGGAATCCCCAAAAACGTCTTGAAAGGAGCCCTGAACGTCCTGGCGAGCTTCCTGCCAAGCGTCCTGCGAGCGTCCTGGCGAGCGTCCTGGCGAGCGTCCTGGCGAGCGTCCTGACGAACGTTCTGCCTAGCGTCCTGACGAGCGTCCTGACGAGCGTCCTGCCGAACGTCCTGCCGAACGTCCTGCCGAACGTCCTGCCAAGCGTCCCGCCTAGCGTCCTGCCTAGCGTCCTGATGAGCGTCCTGTCGAACGTCGTACAGAGCGTCCTCCTCAAAAGCGTCCTGACGTAACGTCCTTCTAGAGGACGAACGAGATCGGCGAATCGCCGAAGGAGAAGCGATCGGCGAACGAGACGAAGTAGGTGAAGGAGAAGGAGACTGCTTAGTCCTCTTGACAGGCAGTCTAAGGTCCTTCCTCCGCTTAGGCTCGACTGCTGCTGGGCGAGTCCTCTGAGCCATAAGCGAGGATAGCTGGTCCTGAAGGGACAAAAGAATGTTCTTCGTCGGGGAAGAATGAACAGAGGAAGCAGGACTGATCCTGTGAGAAGACGAGGGGCGAGGGGACGCCTCCTTCCTTCTCACAGGTACAGCTACCTGCTTCTCAGGTATACGCGCCTGTGCACGCAACCCAGCGTCCTCATCGGATGAGATCTTACCTCTTTTCTGAGGCGGGAAAGCATCATACGCGTCCTCCGACGAAAGTGGCGAAACAGGACGTGAAGCGTCCTCCGCACGAAACGTCCTTTTCAAAGGACGAGAGTCTCTCCGAGCGCTCCACCCCTTGCGCGGGGAGGACGCTTCGGAGGACGAAAAGCACTCTTTCAGGACGCGCGCTCGTGCGCGCTCCTTGGCAGCCTGGGACTTTGCTACAAGGCCTGCCGAAGGGACGCCAGATCGGTGGGAAGCCCCCGTAACCCTCTTGCGGCTTTCGACATACCTACTCCCTGGGTCTTGGGAGTCTGATAGAGGTCTAGGCCTAGAGGCATTATGGGGCCGATCTGACGCCCCCTCCACAACACTGGGGGCACGATCACACACTTGCACCGAGCCAGTTTCTAAGGCTTTCACTTTGGTCTCCAGAGTGCGAAGAGACTCCAAAATCAGAGAGAGAGCATTCGCTTCTCCCGACACAGAATCAGAGCCCGAAGGCAACACAGGTTTAGGGGTTGTAAACACTACAGGTGTTAATGTAGGAGAGATGTTAGCCTTACCTTTGGTAGAACCACTCCTGGAGGAAGACCTCCTGATCCTATCGCGCTCCAATTTAAGGCGATAGGACTCATATACTCTCCACTCATCATCGGTCAATTTCTCAATCAAACAATCAAACAATTAAGCCCCCTACAACTCATACATACTGTGTGGGGGTCTACCGATGCTTTCGGTAGCCTCACCTTACAATCAACCCTCACACACACTCTGAAACTCACAGCACTTGATCCAGACATATCTTATATAGAAAAGTCAATCCAAAATCAAAAAACGGTCCACTATCGCGCATGCCAATTCAACAATCCAATTCAATACCAAAAAAATCAATCAGATACTTAAAAGCGAGTCAAATTCCAAAAAATCCTGAGCAGAGGTCTGTAAACAGTTGTTTACCGACCGGCGACAGAAAAAATATGAATAGAAAATGGGAATGGTTCCTGATATCCGCCTCCCAGCGGCGGGAATGGGTACTACCACCTGGCCGCGAGTTTTGAAATTTCTGTCGGACGTCAGAAAATACAGCTATATATATATCTGTCAGGTAAGTGGCATGAACAAAACAAGAAATTAATGGATTGCATATCTAGTGGAATGGTGAAAAATGCTAGGGGGTTCTGAATGGTGGCAAACCAAAAATTAATGGATTGCACCTTGTAAGGATGGTGAAAAATACAGGTCACAAGGTAAAAATGATATTGTTATTTTACAATAAAGTTTTGTACATACTTACTTGGCAGATATATACTTAGCTTACGTCTCTGACGTCACGACAGAATTCAAAACGCGGCAAAATGCGACAGGTAGGTCAGGTGATCTACCCCACCGCCGCTGGGTGGCAGGTGTATGAACCAATCCCCCTTTCCAGTCATAATTTTTCTTCCACCTGTCTCCTGAGGGGAGGCTGGGAGGGCCATCAATCGTATATATCTGCCAGGTAAGTATGTACAAAACTTTATTGTAAAATAACAATATCATTTTTGTACATGAACTTTCCTGCCAGATATATACTTAGCTGATTGACACCCTTGGTGGAGGGAAAAAGACAGAGCTAACAAGGAAAAAGGGGAAACAACATCTGTTGTAGGATACTAACAAACCTTGGTTCTTACCTGATAAGGCTGAAGACTTCATAGTTACTGTCTATTAGTCTCGCAAAGCCTGAAGAGCTACAGCGAGGGCGTGACCTACAGCTGAAAAGACTCTTTGGTCTACCGAAGGGATTTGATATCCACTTACTCAGTAGAATCCAAGTCGGATCATGTCAATGGGGATTCGCCCTCTTAAATGACAGAGCCTGACCACTACCAATGCAGGGAGCTCTAGCACAAACAGATCACCTAACCATTCTAATGTTAGCAATACGAATAGAAAGAGATGCCTACCCGCATCCTCTTTCAAACAACCATAAAAACACAACACAAACAATAGGGGAAAAAATTTACAAAGGATATGCTTCAGCTCCCTGCCCCAGCACCGAATCCGCCGATACATACGGGCCTAACGCGAAGCACTTCTCGTAAGTAATCTTGACGTCTCTAAGGTAGTGGTTCGCGAATACTGAATTGCATCTCCAGAATGTTGCTTTCATTAGATTCTGGAGTGACATATTCTTGTTGAAAGCCAAGGACGTCGCAATGGCTCTTACCTCGTGAGCCTTGACTTTCAAAAGCTTGAAGTGATCCTCACCGCAAGCCAAATGTGCTTCCTTCACGAGGCTTCTAATAAAGAAGGACAAAGCATTTTTAGACAATGGTTCTACTGGGATCCTTTACAGAGCACCAAAGTCTGTCCTAATGCCCTTAAGAGACTTCTTCCGCTGGAGGTAGTATCTTAAAGTCCTCACAGGGCAAAGAGTTCTTTCTGGCTCTTCCCCTACCAGGGGAGCTAAGCTGGAACCTCAAAACTCCTTGGCCAAGGATTTGAGGGGTTCTCGTTCTTAGCTAGAAAAGAAGGAAGGAAGGAACAAATCACGGAATCTCCTTTGAAACCTACCCTTCCTTCTAGAGCATGAAGCTCACTAACTCTTTTGGCAGATGCTAAAGCCAAAAGAAACAAAGCCTTCTTCGTAAGATCCTTGAAAGAAGATGACTGGGAGGTTCGAACTTCGAGGACCTCAGGAAACGAAGAACCACATCCAGGTTCCAGCTCGGAATTTGAGACGAGGGTTTCTTGCAAGTTTCAAAAGATCTTAGCAGATCATGTAGATCTTTGTTGTTGGAGATATCTAAATTCCTGTGCCTAAACACAGCTGCTAACATGCTCCGATATCCTTTGATGGTCGAAACTGCAAGACCGCATTTTTCCCTGAGAAAAACCAGGAAATCTGCGATTTGGGTCACAGAGGTACTGGAAGAGGAAAGCTTCTGGTTTCTGCACCAACGGCGAAAGACGTCCCACTTCGACTGGTAGACACTAAGGGTAGAGGGCCTTCTAGCTGATGCGATAGCCTTCGCTGCCTTAGCTGAAAACCCCTTCGCTCTGACAAGACTTTTGACAGTCGAAAGCCAGTCAGATTGAGAGCGGGGAGGTTTCTGTGATACCTGTCGAAGTGGGGTTGTCTGAGCAGATCTATCTCTTTGTGGAAGAGCTCTTGGAAAGTCCACCAGCCATTCCAGTACCTCTGTGAACCAATCTTGGGCCGGCCAGAATGGAGCTACCAGCGTCATCCTTGTCGCTTCCGAGGCCGCAAACTTTCTGAGTGTTTGACTCAGAATCTTGAATGGAGGAAAAGCATAGACGTCCAGACCTCTCCAGTCTAGAAGGAAAGCATCGACTGACACTGCTCCTGGGTCCGAGATCGGGGAGCAGTAGAGGTCTATTCTCTTGTTCTTTGCTGTCGCAAAAAGGTCGATATGAGGTCTGCCCCATAACCTCCACAGGTCCTGGCAAACTTCGAGTGCAGAGTCCATTCCGAGGGGAGCACTTGATTCCTCCTGCTCAGGAGATCGGCTCTGACATTCCTTTCTCCCTGTACGAAACCTGGTGAGGAGAACGATCTTCCTTGCCTGAGACCACAACAGCAAGTCCTTCGCTGTTTCGTACAGGGAGAAAGAGTGTGTCCCCCCCTGCTTTCTTATGTAAGCCAAGGCTGTGGTGTTGTCCGAGTTGACCTGAACTATAGCATTTCGGACGTGGGGCTCGAAGGCTTTTAACGCCAACCACACTGCCATCAACTCTTTGTTGTTGATGTGCCAGGACACCTGTTCCCCCTCCCAGGTGCCTGACACTTCTCTTGACCCTAGGGTCGCACCCCAACCCGTCTCCGACGCGTCGGAAAACAATACTTGGTTCGGGTTTGGCATGTACAGAGACAGACCTTCTGCAAATCGGAGAGGATCTGCCCACCACAGAAGGGCCTTCTTGATTCCTTTTGATATCATGAAGGAGAATTCCAGGTCTAGAGAGAGACACCTCCAGTTCCAGTAAAGGAAGAATTGGAGAGGTCTGAGATGCAACCTTCCTAGAGAAACGAATTGCTCCAGCGAGGAAAGTGTCCCCAACAGACTCATCCACTCCCTCGCTGTGCATGCATCTTTCTCTAGGAAGGTCGTTAGTTTCTCTTGGCAACGAGCAATCCTCTCTGGTGACGGATATGCCCGAAAATCCGGAGAAACCATCCGAATCCCCAGATATATCAGCTCTTGACTGGGGATTAATTGTGACTTCTGGAAGTTCACCAGAAGTCCCAACGAACTTGCTAAAGTCAGTGTCTTTTGTAGGTCCTCCAGACATCGTTCTTGTGAGCTTGCTCTGATCAGCCAATCGTCTAGATAGAGAGACAGCCTCACTCCCTCCAAATGTAGCCACTGCGCTACATTCTTCATTAAACCCGTGAAAACTTGAGGGGCTGTCGAAAGGCCGAAGCACAAGGCCCTGAATTGGAAGATCTTCCCTCCCATCATGAATCTCAGAAACTTCCGTGAAGAAGGATGGATAGGCACATGGAAGTAAGCATCCTGAAGATCTAGGGACACCATCCAGTCCCCTGGACGAAGAGCCGCCAACACTGAAGAAGTTGTCTCCATGGCGAACTTCCTTTTTTCTACGAGGACATTCAGGGCGCTTACATCCAGAACCGGTCTCCATCCTCCTGAGCTCTTGGGAACTAGGAACAGTCTGTTGTAAAAACCCGCAGAATGAGGATCTTTCACTAGTTCTATCGCCTCCTTCTCCAGCATAAGATCTACTGCTAGAGAGAGGGCTTGATTCATGATGGGGTCCTTGTACTTGGCTACCAACTCCCTCGGAGTCGTCGTCAACGGAGGTCTTGATAAGAAGGGAATGAGGTAGCCTTTGCGGACAATCGAGAGTGACCAGTTGTCCGCCCCTTTCTGGGCCCAGACGTCGGCCAAACTTCAGAAGTCTGGCACCCACTGATGTCTGGAGAACTTGAATCCTACTTCTTCCCTCTGATGGATCTAGAGAAGGTCTTCCCTCGTTTAGTGGGTCTAGATCCTCTAGAGGAAGAAGCTCTGGCAGGAGGGACTCCTCGAAAGGGCTCCTGCCTAACTGGTGTCTCTCTCTTGGTTTTAGCTTGGAAAGAAGAGTGAGGCTTCCTGGTAGACTGGGCTAGCATGTCCTGTGTAGCCTTAGCTGAAAGGGCACAAGAAACATCCTGAACGATCTTCTTAGGGAAGAGTTGAGGAGAGAGCTGAGAATACAGGAGAGAGGCTCTCTGAGCATGCGATACTGATTTCGTCAGGAACGAACAGTACACAGATCTCTTCTTGATCACTCCCGCTCCGAAAAGTGAAGCTACTTCACTCGATCCATCCCTCACTGCCTTGTCCATACACGTGAGAACACTGATAAGATCCTCAGGAGAAATGGAATCCGGGGTCTGCGTCTTCTTGGCCAAACGCCCAAAGACCAGTCTAGGAAGTTAAACACCTCCAGGACTCGGAACATTCCCTTCAACAGGTGGTCAAGCTCATTCATCCCCCATGTCGTCTTAGCAGACATGAGGGCAGAGCGTCGAGAGGAATCCACCAGTGAAGAGAAGTCCGAGTCTGCCGAGGATGGAAGAACGAGGCCCAAGGGTTCTCCCGATTCATACCAGAATCCTAGTTTCCCAGTAAGCTTAGAAGGAGGGAAAGAGAACACCGTCTTCCCTTTCTCTTCCTTCGAAAGAAGCCACTCACCAAAACCTCTAAGCGCCTTCTTCATAGAGATTGCAGGCTTCATCCTGACACAGGATGAAACCTTCGAAGTTTTCGAAGTCGAAAATAACGAAAGAGGCGAGGGCGGGGCGACAGGAGAAAGGGCGTCTCCAAATTCCTGAAGCAACAGGTCCGTCAAACGCTTGTATGAAGAAACGGAGGAATCTTTAGGAATTTCTTCTTCCGAGGGATCCTGTTCTTCTTCCGCCGAAGATCCTTCACGATCCTTACGATGAAAGGCTGTCTTGTCCTCAGCCGAGAGTCCATCCTTGGAAGAACGTCTGGAAGAACTCTGACATCTAACCGGGGAAGTTATAACTTCCGTTGAGCTTCTGCCTGAAAACTCCTTCTTGTCAGGATGAGGGCGTATTCTAGGCTCTTGGCGCCTAACGAACGCAGGGCGAAAATCTGGCGAAGAGCGCCTATCAGGCGAAGAGCGCCTATTAGGCGAAGAGCGCCTATTAGGCGAAAAGCGTCTATCAGGCTCCTGGCGCCTGTCTAAAGGAGAGCGGCTGCCTGGCGAATGCAGCGCTGTCATGCGGGAAGCGATTATCAGGCTCTTGGCGCCTGCTGCGAGGAGAGCGAATCTCTGGAGACGAGCGCCTACCAGGCGAGAAGCGTCTGACAGATTCCCGGCGCCTAACTCAAGGAGAGCGAAAATCGGGAGAAATGCGCCTTGAAGGAGAAGAGCGCCTACCAAGCTCTTGGTGCCTGCTAAGCGAAGGGCGGCTGACAGGAGAAGAGCGCCTGTCTACCAAAGGGCGTCTGGTCACAGGAGAGCGAAAGCCTGAAGGAGAGCGGCTACCATGAGAAAAACGCCTACCAGGCTCCTGGCGTCTGCCAGCGGGAGAGATCCTGTCTCAAGACGAGCGCCTGTCAGGAGAGGCTCGTCTACGGGAAGCATGCCCCTTGTCCGACGGAGAAACGATGTCCGCAGGAGAGCGCCTGTCCTTTGAAGAGCGCCTCGTACTACGATCCACTCCTGGAGAGAGGGCGGTTACTGACGAATAGCGTAAGCCTGGAGAAGAGCGCCTGGACTTCTTTACCGGGAGCGAGACGTCCTTCCTACGACCAGAAGTTACAATCAAGGAGTCAGCCAGAGCCGTAATCTGCGCCTGCAGACTAGCCAACACACGTGTAGGAGACTTAACAAAGTCCTTCACGGGAGACGCAGCTCGATCCTTACTAGGAGAGCGAAACTCCAAAGAAATCCTCGGTTTCTTCACATCCAATCCAGGATCTTCCGAAAAAACTTCAGGGCTGGAGGGGAGAGCGGAAGAAGCCTGCCAGGCTCTCTTCGACGGCCGAGAAGCTTCCGAGGAGCTCCAACCACGTTTGGGCGAAGGAGAAGGCGAAGACGAGAAGCATTGCCGTAAGACTTCTCTCTTGGCGCGATCCAAGGTAGCCTGGGATCGAACATCAGGCTCTACCGAGGGGACGCCTGACCGGTGGGGGTTCTCCCTAACCTTCCTGCGGCTTTCGACTTTCCTCCTCCACTGGGTCTGGGAGTCTGGAAGAGGTCTAGGCCTAGAAGCATTAGGGAGCCGATCAGACGCACCCTCCACTGCACTGGGATCACTGCACAAATTGCTATCACTCTTACCTTCTAGCACTTTAATTTTCAGCTCCATGCTGCGAATAGTGGCTCTCATAGTGTCCACCTCCGAAGGCGCATCTTCGGGTTCGGTGCAGGAAGCAGGGGCTGAAACTGGTAAAGGCGTTACGTCTACAACAGGGTTATCAACTTCAAACTCGCTAGCGTGAGACCTACTAGAACTCCTAGATGAAGCTTTCCTAACCTTGTCCTTCTCAAGCTTTCTTACATAAGAAGAAAGCGCCTTCCATTCTTCTTCATTCAAATTACCACATTCATTACAAGGGTTAATAAATGAGCAGTCATTCCCCCTACACCTCATGCATACTGTGTGAGGGTCTACCGCAGCTTTCGGTAGCCTCACCTTACAATCGCTAACAGAACAAACTCTGAACATAGTTGATTTCTTAATTTCTAAATCAGACATAATGAAATTCCAAGAATAATCAAAAGAATAATCCAAAACCGGTCCACAAATCGCAAATGCCAAGCCAAGGAGCAGGTACTTCACCAAAAGTCAGATGAAACAATCCAGGGCGAAAACGAGTAATAATCCAAAATCGAGAGGTATCGACAACAGATGTAGTCGACACCGGCGACAGAAAAATTATGACTGGAAAGGGGGATTGGTTCATACACCTGCCACCCAGCGGCGGGTGGGGTAGATCACCTGACCTACCTGTCGCATTTGCCGCGAGTTTTGAATTCTGTCGTGACGTCAGAGACGTAAGCTAAGTATATATCTGGCAGGAAAGTTCATGTACAAAACAGTAGGACATTAATGAACTGCATCACATGGAATGGTGAAAAATGCAGAAGTCACATGATAAGAGTTAAAACTTTGAACACTTCCTGCATGTAATCAAGACAAACCACAGTAACTACCTGGCTTGGGAAAGTGAGGGTTGAAGGCTATGGGTTAACAAGTAATTGTAAGGAAGTACTCCACTCCACACGGAAATATTGTTTACTAATCAAACTTATTGTTACAAAACAATATAGAACAATGTGTATATAATTCAGATGAGAGCATTTGCGAAATGTACCAAGATAATTTGATAAATTTACTGTCTGTTTTCACATTACCAGTAGTACCACATTACATACACCATTTTCTATATTGTTCAGTAAAACAAAAAATTATTACTAAATGGTATCTCTGTCCTTATAATTGGAATAAGAATTACACTTGGGGCACTGCAAACTCAGGTAAAGTACGTTTCCAAAAGAAAGCAAGAGTGCTTGTGTGAGGGGGACAAAGTTTGGCATGACTATAGCAATACATCCAAAATATTCCAGGAGCTACGACACAACTGAACCAAAGACACTTAACACATACACTGCAAAATGAAGCCAGAATTTTCAAGGAATTCCTAACTTCCAAAATCCTACATAATTTCTGGAACTTAGTTGTATATCAAAACAACTAATCACGTTTCAGCATTTCATCACAAACCCACGTCCTCATTGGATCAATGATTTCCGCGATCATCCACCAATCTGGTGGTCCTAAGTTCGATTCTCGGCTCTGCCAACGTGGAATCAGAGGAATTTATTTCTGGTGATAGAATTTCATTTCTCGATATAATGTGGTTAGGATCCCACAATAAAATGTAGGTCCCATTGCTAGGTAACCAATTGGTTCCTAACCACATGAAAATATCTAATCCTTCGGGCCAGCCCTTGGAGAAAACTGTTAATCAGCTCAGTCGTCTGGTGAAACTAAGATATACTTAATCGCAAACCCACAGTTCCAAGACAAGACGTTCCTGATACATACTCCAAGCACATTGCACTCTCACAAACAAAACCCGTGACATTGTTAACACACTAAAAACTTCAAAAATTTCAAGAGCATGCAAATAAGATGCCTACTTTATCATCAACTTTCTCTGTAACTATTGAGATTTCTCAAATAATCTCAGCTGTATCACATTATATACAAACACCCTTTTTTATATTGTTCAGCCACAAAATTTCACTAATAAATGATATCTCCATGAGGAGCCCTTCCTTAGAATTACTGGATTTACTATGCTTGCAGCATTTTGGTTTGGGTATTGCCAAATTCTGTGACTTCCATCAGAAATTAGTGCATCAACTCATTTGTCTTGTGCAATTCCAAGTCATAAATTTCATGTTTATAAACAGAAGACTTTTTGGAATCGTGGCAATCTACAAGGCAGCATGCAGCCATTCTGCATGTGATTACATCAAAAATAGGACAAATTTTATGCACCTTTTGTACCAACACAGCCTCTTCAAAGGTTAGCAGAGGTTACACACACATTCACATAAAAGAAACCAAAAATTTCTTTAGGCTTAATAAATTCTCGGGGTAAACTAAGCAGATAATATTACATTTCCAACTGGCAGAAAATTTAACAATTACAAATTACCACTGGAAATACAGTATTTACTTAAACAACAGCCAGCAATAGAAGTCATCAATGTGATGTCATCAACACATCATCTCCAAACAATAACACTGCTGCTGGGCAATAAGCCATTTCCACTCTTCTACCTTATCAGAAGAACGATCATTCTAGTTAATGTGTACCTTATTTATAAGCAATGGTTCAGTCGTGTTGTTGTAGGATGCACGAATAGGTAGGGGAAGGAAGCCTAGTATCCTGGCATCGTATTCCCAGCAAAAGTGACAAGGAAAAGAGCAATAAGAAGTTGGCAGCCATAAACTGTCTAACTCATTCAAGGCTTAAAAAGAATTAAGATGAAAGAGAGCAGTGGGACAGAGCACTTTGTAACTTGGCTCAAATTACTTGGGAGGTGCAAGGTAGAGCACTTGCTTGCTAAGTAAATGAGTAATATTATAACTACGTAGTTCATAAGAACCACAACCTAGTCCCGCCATGTCAAAACTACCAATTTGAAACATCTGGCAACCACTGCTGAGAGAGACATTCCAATAATATTTTTGCGCCACTACCAACACATGGACAGAAGTTTTCAACCATTTGTATCTAATTTGTCCTATCTTTCAATTGAAAGTTGATCTTTATGGAATAATATAATCTTATACAAAATATTAGAGCATAAAAGCATTTGTATATTGAAATATTCAGATTTACATATTTTCAATGACATCGTTTCGCAAGACTGCTCAAAATGCTGGCGATTTCACTACATAGAAAATTTAAAATATTATTCAACAAAATTCCTATATACTATTTACTCATTTTAATCCATATACCAACAATAAATATATAAAATTATAATTCCATGTTTTTGGAGTAAAAAAAATCATGATAAACTTCACAGGAGCAACCGTTGAGATTTACAGAAAATGGATCGAGATAAAGTACCAATGAAATTGAGATGCTTCCACAGTGACACAGACAGCTTGTGGGGGATTTGCCCTTGTGTGAAACTTGTTTGAAACTACTGTACTCTATACCTTTATGGAAACATAATATTAATTTGATTTAAATATTTATTGTTGCCTTGGAATGGTTTTTCTCTCTCATGATAAGTGAAGTTAACAGACTGAAGAACTTAAAATATAAGCAACTTTGAGAATCTTTTTTTTTTTTTTTTTTTTTACATTTTGAGAAACTAATACAGCACTACACGAGAATACATATCAATGTAATAAGCAAGAAATAAACCTTACACTGCCATACATGTACAAGTACACAAAACACTTGACAAAATCAAATTAGGTAAGAGTGTCGTCTGCCATTGTTCGCTTTTGCCCACCAGCATACTGCACATGCGCCAGATAGTAAGCTTCATTTGTTTACAAACATTTTCCTATCTAGCCTAGTTGAGTTAGCCCACACAGAATACAATGCTATCAAATATAGGTCTTTCTTCACCGACTGACTCGTTAAAAATCCATACCTTCAAATCTTCAATTAGGCTAGAAAATCTGGCATGCACACTACTTTGTTAGCCTATAGCTTAATCTACAGATCTTAGAATTGTTCTTAAAGCAAAATCATAACTGCTGAACAAATAAAATTTCTGGTAACCTAGCCTATGTGGTAGCAAAGACTGGCCAATTTTACTGGTGGCAAGGCATCTTGTGAGGTCAAATACATGTAGTAGCCTTATACAGTAAGTCCTCGGGTTACGCTGGTCTCGACTTACGATGTTTCGTGGTTACGAACGCGCCCCCATAAAAATATAAAAAATAATATTTTGCGTCGTTCCGTCTTACGCGGTTTAGCGTCGTAAGCAACGTAAACAAACGCGAACTAGTTCCGGGCGCACGGCGGAAGAATACGCTTTGTGGGGGAGAGGACGGCGTCGCTTCGCTACGCTCATTCCTCGCCCATACGCCATTTTGGTTGTTTACACTGCCTCTCTCTCCCTCGTGTTGTATCGTTTTTGTAACTTTTTGCTCTTTGTTATGGCTCCCAAGCGCAAGGCGGACTCTTCTGATGGTAGTGCATCGAAGAAAAGAAAGGCCATCACCATGGAAATTAAAGTGGACATTATAAAGCAATCTGAGAAGGGAGAAACGCCAACAAACATTGGCCGCTCGCTTGGCCTTAGCCGTTCGACCGTTGCTACCATTATCAAAGATAAAGAGCGCATCGTTGAACATGTGAAAGGATCTGCTCCTATGAAAGCGACAGTGATAACTAAGCAGCGTAGTGGTCTAATAATTGAAATGGAAAGGTTATTGGTGCTTTGGTTGGAAGACCAAAATCAACGGCGTATCCCAGTCAGCCTTATGGTGATTCAGGAGAAGGCGAAAAGATTGTATGTTCTGCCTCACCTCAAGAATCACCTGCCTCAGCATCTCCAGCAACTTCTGGAGGTTCTTTTTCTCTTCACTAACCTCCCCCAGTCTCTCCAGCACCGCAGCTTCCTCTCCAGTGTGCAAGCCAATCAAATTAATAAAGGTAAGGAATTGTTCTCTCGTTGTTATTGATAGGTATTTACATTAAATCATGTGGTATTTTTCAATGTTCCGACTTACGCTGAAAATCGTGTTACGACGCATCTTAAGAACGGATCAACGTCGTAACTCGAGGACCCCCTACTAAATTTAGAGGGACAAGAGGGGGAAAAAAATGGTGAGATTGTGGTTTGTCACAACACTATTAGCAAATAAAACCATCCACAAGTAGCGTTGGTCTAAACAATATGGAAAAAAATCCTTATTTCAGTTCCGGTTAAAGGTTGCTAAAGTAACCCTTCACGCCAAGGACAGCCTAACCTAGGCTACACACACTCCTTAGGCTTGCCTGCGCCAAGCATCCTACTAGGAACACCCTGAGACTTCACTTAAAATTTTAGCATTTCGGATTGACTCATCGCTAAAGCAGTCGCCTAACTGTGCATAAGGAAGTAATACGACAATTCCAATGTAATTAGCGGCAATTCAATTACTAAACGTGAGTCGCCTACACCAATTAAGATGTTTTGGTCCGTAGATTTCTGGGATTATGACACAATCCACTCGTGGTTCAACACAAAAATGACGTATGCGTACATTACAGGCATTTTGCTACCGTTCCCACTGGGACAGCAACAGACCCGAAGTTCGACAGCATTTAATATGTGTACTAACACTGCCAAACTGTTCAATCTTGTCACTTTATCACGATGTATTTCCCGAACCGACAGTTTGAGAAACCCGACACAACCATCCCGTGTCACAAATTCTTCCGTTTCTCGGACTAATATACATTTTATCCCATCACATTAATCACCAAAGGAAAGCACGCATATTCACGCTGACAATACTCACCAAAATAAACGCGAGAACCATTTGAACACAGTTAAATTTTTGCATTTTTAAAAGAGAGACACTCTAACCACAGATACACTTCGATAACAGCTGGTCTCTGCACAACACGTAGACTTCTCAGAAAGTGTTGCCACAATCCCCGGCTAATCAATTTTTCTTACCAAATTAGTGATAAAGTTATTATTTGTATATCTATTGCGTGTGACGAACGTATGCAATTACATACACTCGTCCATTAGCATATCACACGGCGTCTCTTCACGACAGGAATAAACAGTTAAAATTCCTTAATTGTCAACGGCACCTTTTTCACTTTTGCTGTCAAATAGGACCCGGGGAAACAACTCGAAAACAAACTTAGGACATATCTTTTAAAATCAACACAATATGCATGAAACGGAAATATTACAGGAAAACAATGAATTCATAATAATGAAATTTCGTTGTAATATTACAAGAGACCATCAAGGAGTACGTCACAAGACCGAAACATCTGGTTTTAGTTAGAATAAATTTTATCAATTTCAAATCAAAGCATTTTAGTCTCAGAGAAACTCAAACTATCATAAACAGATTTTTCTAACTCTCCTCCGATAAATTTCGGTCACTGGAGGTAAATAAAGTGAATAATTTATGGATATTTCACGAAATATCAAGGAAGATTATCGTACATCATTGGAACTTATCCCCGTTATCGTACATTTATAACAAATTTATATACCATGCTAAATCTATTAGAAATGACAACGTAGTCCTACAAGGAACGTGGAAGTTATCAAAGAGATATTTGGTGACAAATTATGATTCATTTGCGTTTTATATACCTTGTAAAATTTTGGTAACAACGAATGAATAGTCAGAAGTCTGATACCCAACGGTCTGTGTTGGTGTCCCACCCTTCGTGGATACTTTCACTTCCATTTCAATACGAATCATCATTATAAATATACTATATAAACCGCTGCGGGCCTTTGGGGTAACATAAAATTTTCATACATATAGAGAAAAATGCATCGTGGGGACTCTAATTAAGTACATAGAGTCTGCAAGGAGCAAAATAACACAACATTAAGCCTAAGATGACACGTACTGACGCTCACCGGAGGCCTATCTACCTCGAAAAGGTAGGGGTAGATGCTATGAGCCGCTAAGGTTAAAACTTTCACTATACATAAATACCACTCTCATTTTGGGTAGATGGCAAGAAGACGTAGGCTTACGCAGATAGTTTTGTACAAGATGCGGGTTGTGAATATTACGTTATATATATATATATATATATATATATATATATATATATATATATAAGAATGGGATAAAGAACATCAGTGATTCCACCAGAAGCTTCTTTGCTGCTGTCTCTGAATAATCATAATTCAAATAAACTTTATTAAGGTTTCTGAGGTGTATGTTATCTTCCACAAGGATTTATGAAAATGGCACCGACTAGAGCACTTAAAAAAAAAAAAAAAAAAACTCCTGTTTTCAGTTTCTCAACTTTTTCATTCTAACATTTCTGCCACTCCGACATTCTGAAACTGCCTTAGTTTCTTTAAAATTTAAACATTCACGTCATATGACCAACTGACATCAAACAAACGCGGCCTATCTTTTACGTAATTCACGCAAAATATTTTCAGTTATCTAGCCACTGCCATTCAAATGAAAATTTTGGCAGTAAAAACTATTTCATTAAATTACCGGGTAGTCTATTTTGTAGTTACAGGTCTGCTTAATGACCTGAAGTAAAGATTTAAACGTTACGATTTTATTTAATTTCCAAGCACTTATTTGTCCAGTTTTCTCTTAATATAGATTTTAACCATGGGACTTCGTTGCAGTTAATGGTTCCATAAAACAAAATAACTCGAGGTTACTGACTATGAAACCATCATTAAAGGCTGAAATGCTGTGGAGGGATATACTATATATATATATATATATATATATATATATATATATATATATATTTATATATATATATATATATATATATATATCTATATATATATATATATATATATATATATATATATATATATATATATAAACCTAGCCACCTGGGGGGGCAACCAAGTCCTTATGGGTGCCGGTCCCAAGCCCGGATAAATAGGGAGGGTTGGTGTCAGGAAGGGCATCCGGCTGTAAAAATCTGTGCCAAAAACCAAAAACTGGAATGAGCCGAAATATGGAAAGAGGTAATGCTAGGGCGTACTCCGTAAACGACGCACAGAGACATCGCCCTAACTCTGTGGTAAGGCGAGGGCTACTGCATCAGGAGCGGGTTGCAGCTAAAGAAGCGAGCTCACATTGGGTTCAGAGTATGTCAGCTAAATGTTGGGTCCATGACTGGGAGAGGTAGAGAATTGGCTGACTTGATGAGAGAAAAGAAAGTAGATGTTGTGTGTGTGCAAGAAACGCGGTGGAAAGGAAATAAAGCTAAAGAGTTGGGAGATGGATATAAGCTATATTATAGTGGAGCAAATAACAAGGTAGAAATGGAGTTGGCATAGTACTGTCAGTGAACTAAAGAATCGGTAATAGAAGTGCATAGAAAGAATGACCGTATCATCAGATTGAAGATATGTTATGGAGGAGAGATTCTGAATATTATAAGCGCATATTGCACCACAAGTTGGTTGCACAGAAGAAGAGAAGGGAAATTTCTGGAGAGACATGGATGGAATAATGCAAGAACTGGAAGAGCATGAGAGGGTGATAGTTGGGGCAGATTTGAATGGCCATGTCGGAAGTGAAAATGAGGCGATTGGGCGGGTGCATGGGGGCCATGGAATTGGGGGGAGAGAAACCCAGAAGGAGAGAGTGTAGTGGACTTGCTGTGTCATTCGACATGGCAATAGTAAACACATTTTTTGAGAAGAAAAGGGAACACCTAATAACATATAGGAGTGGGGGAAGATTCTCCCAGATAGACTATTTCTTGTATAAAAGGATAAATCTGGTGGAGGTCAAGAACTGCAAAGTTATTCCAGGCGACCATGTAGCCCCCCAACACAGGCTGCTATGTATGGACTTGAAGTTGAAAAGGGAAAGAAAAACCAAAGCTAAAGGGATAAGGAAAATTAAATGGTACGAATTACAGAAGGAAGGGGATAAGAAGAGAGAGTTTAAGAGGAGGGTTTTGGAGGATATTGATATAGGGATTGAGATGTTCAAGAATGGGGGTGGGCACGAAATGCAGCAGTAATAAGAAGGCATGGAAAGGAGCTGCTAGGAGAGACATCTGGTATCATATGGGAAGAAAAGGATAGTTGGTGGTGGGATGAAGACATTGAGAAAGTAGTAAAAGATAAGAAGGAGGCAAAGAAAAGATGGGAAGAGTCACAGTCAGTGGAAGACAGAAATAGGTACAGAGAGAAAAACAAGGTGGTGAAAAAGGTGGTAGCCCAAGCTAAAGCAAAGTCGTATGATGATGTGTATAATGAGCTGGGGACAAAGGAAGGATTAAAGAAGATGATGAAGCTATCAAAGGCTAGAAATAAGAGCACCAAAGATATAAAAACACACATCAAACAAATAAAGAATCAAGAGGGTGTAGTGCTTAGAAAGGAGGAAGACATTGTGAAGAGATGGAAAGAATATTTCGAACAGTTGTTAAATGAAGAAAATAATAGACTAATAAGAGAGGATGGGCAAGTGAACATTGGCATGGTAATGAGGTTTTCTAGGCAAGAGGTACTAAATGCACTGAAGAAGATGAAGAATGGGAAGGCAACCGGACCAGACATGATCCCGGTGGAGGCATGGAAAGCATTAGGAGATGAAGGAGTGGATATACTGTACGATCTTATGATAAAGATCCTTGAACAGGAAAAGATACCAAATGAGTGGCGTGGGAGTATATTGATCCCAATTTTTAAAGGGAAAGGCGATGTCCAAGAGTGTGGTAATTATAGGGGCATTAAATTGATGTCCCACACTTTGAAGATACTGGAAAGGATGATAGATGCTAGACTGAGAGAAGAAGTACAAATAGGTAAAGAGCAGATGGGATTTATGAAGGGAAGGGGGAACAACAGATGGTATATTTTGTCTGAGGCAAATAATGGAGAAATTCGGGGAAAGACAAAGGGACCTACATATGGTATTCATTGACCTTGAAAAGGCTTATGACAGAGTCCCGAGACAAGAGGTATGGAGGAGCCTGAGGGAGAAGATGGTGCCAGAGAAGTATGTGCGATTGATACAAGAGATGTACCGGAATGTATTTACCAGAGTGAGGAGCAGTGTTGGGGAGACAGAAGGTTTTGAGGTGAGAGTAGGATTACACCAGGGGTCGGCTCTGAGCCCATTTATCTTTAACATAGTGATGGATGTTATAATAGAGGAAGTAAGGGAGACAGTACCATGGAACATATTGTATGCGGATGATATTGTTCTGTGTGCAGAGAGCAGGGAAGATCTGGAAGTGAAATTGGAAAGATGGAGACAAGTACTGGAGGACAGAGGAATGAGAATAAGTAGATCCAAGACAGAATATATGTGTAAAACCACCACTGAGGGGGATGATAGAGAAAGTATTCAGCTTGGTGGAGAGCAAATAAGGAGAGTTGATAAGTTTAAGTATTTGGGATCTTTTGTTAACGCTGGAGGAAGTATGGAAGAAGAAGTAAAACATCGGGTACAGGCAGGCTGGAACAACTGGAGAGCGGCCTCGGGAGTTCTTTGTGACAAAAGAGTGCCGCTTAGGTTAAAAGGAAAATTTCACAAGACGGTGGTAAGAACAGCAATGCTGTATGGTACGGAAACAGCAAGCATGAGAAAAGCAGAGCAGAAGAAGATGGATGTGGCAGAAATGAGAATGCTTAGGTGGATGTCTGGGGTAACAAGAGTGGATAGGATCAGAAATGACTACATAAGGGGGTCAATAAGGTGGTGGAAGTATCAAAGAAAGTGCAGGAGGGGGGGCTTGAATGGTATGGACACCCGTTGAGGAGAGAATGAGGACCACGCTGGGAGACACACTATGGGAGTGGAGGTGCAAGGAAGAAGAAAGAGAGGGAGACCAAGAAAGAGATGGAAGGACTGTGTGAGAGGAGATTTACATGAGAAGGGAATTGATGAGGCAGAAGTGCAAGATAGAAATAGATGGAAACGGCTCATCCGAAACGGCGACCCCATATAAAAATGGGAAAAAGCTGGGAAGAAGAAGAAGAAGAAGATATATATATATATATATATATGCGAATACCACGGGAAATGATAGTCAGGAATCTAAGCGCTTTCGTCTTTATTCAGACATCGTCAAGGAGCTACTAAAGTACAATTGGAGAGGAAGGCCTCAGGTACAAACAAGATCAGGAATACCAGATGGTTAATTATCAAAAGGGTAAAAATTAAAAGGGATAATCCAGGATTATCGGATATCACACGGTCACAAACTTAAACAGATTCTGACCCTAACCGAAATTACAAAGTATCTTTACAGTCCAAAACATGTAAAAACTGAATATATTAATTTTGTTGCTTATATTTATCTACAACTTTTTTCATTATGAAAGCATCAAGTTTAAATAAACCAAGACTTAAATTTAGAACATTTCTATTATTTGACTTGATAAAACAAGATTCAATGATATTCCTTTTAACTGTGTCATTACATGGGACTAAGGCTCTTGCTTGACTCCAGTTAATAGGCTGGTCTAAATCTCTCATATGTACAAATAATGCATTCGATATTTGCCCAGTTCTCACAGAATATTGATGTTGCTTAAGACGCTGTGAAAGAGATTTGCCGGTCTGTCCGTAATAGATTTTATCACACTTTTTGCAAGGAATTTCATATATGCCGCCTGGAAGATCTTTAGGAAAATTTTTGATTACTAAACTCTTGACATTAATATTACTGAAAACAACATTTATGTTAAAAAGCTTTAAAATTCTAGGAATATCTAAAAAACCTTTCATCATAAGGTAATTTTAGAATGTTATGCTTACTAAATTCAAGTTTGTCATTAGTTGAATAAAATGTTTTTCTAGCTCTTTTCCATGCCACATCTACAAAAGTCCTTGGGTATTTAAGTTTCAATGCAATATCATAAATAGTTTTAATTTCAGCGTCAATAAACTGCGGGCTACAGACACGTAAAGCCCTTAGGAACATCCCAGAAAAAACAGGGGTCAGAATCTGTTTAAGTTTGTGACCGTGTGATATCCGATAATCCTGGATTATCCCTTTTAATTTTTATACTTCTATATATATATATATAATATATATATATATATATACTATTATATATATTATAGTAAGGAAGAGTTAATGACGAAGAGCACTAGACAAATTTAACATCTCGTAAATAGTAAAATAGTTACGAAATATCTTATCGTATCAATCAATGTATTTCCCTATCTGGCATTGAGACATACTGTATGACTGAAATCACAGAATTTATTATTATTTACATTATTATTACTAAGCAATAATATTCCACAGAATATAAAAAAAATAAACACCATAAATATGAAAAAGGATTACGAATGATATAGTAATAATATATATATATATATATATATATATATATATATATAAATGAAAAGATATTAACAAATCACACTAAATGAATAAATACATAACACAAGCAACAAGCAAGAGATGTGAAACAAGTTCAATGTTTTCAACATATCTGGGATGTGATGTTGACGGAGCTTGCGAATATCAATCGGATGTTTTTGGAAAAACTTACAGAAAATCGTATTTCTTTTACATTTCGAATTAATTCTAAGGGCAATGATTATTAGGAGGAAACTTCAGGAGGAAACTTCAGGTTTGAAAATGAATGTTACCTACCGAAATGAACTCACAAAGCAAAGCTTACATCTTTTTATAATACACCCTAAGTTCTTGCAGCTTTTGAATTCGCTCCTGCATGACTGTGCGTTACTTATACATACATATATATATATATATATATATATATATATATATATATATATATATATATATATTATATATATATATATATATATATATATATATATATATATATATATATATATATATATATACGTATATATACATATATATATACGATATATATATACTATATATATATAAACATACGTATATATATATATATATATATATTATATATATATATATATATATATATATATATATATATATTGCTTCTGTCTACATTAGTCACAGCTCCACCAAGGTTGTGTCAGTTTATGGGGATTCCTTCGACTTGACGATACCAGATCAGTATCGACATTTAAAGAGAAAAAAAATACACACACACACAAATAGAACAAATGTATTCAGAAGCACAAACTCAATCGGAACGTCATGTTCTCTCCTCGGCATGGAGACATAATGAAAATGAGCATGACGCTTCGGAACTGTATGTGCTTCTGAATAGATTTGTTCCTCAATTTATGTGTTTTTTTTTTTTTTTTCAGTTTCCTTCGATATGTCCCTCTGAAGGTGTTGCTAGTTTGAACCTGCCATAAACTAGCGATTTTATGGAGGCATGAAAAAATGAACATTTAATTGTAAGCATAAGTTTCAGATTCTATTTCAGTAAGGTATTTTAATCCTTTACTTACATTTTTATCTCTGCATTCATTTGCTAATTCATTCTTTTCTTCTTTAATAAGTGATCTCTCCATTCTCTATATTCAATTGCCTTCTGTTACTTCTTTCTAATGAACGCTATATTCTCTTTAAGCTTGAATTTCAAGTCAGTGGCCCCTTTAGTAGGCTTGATCCATATGAATAGGGTTCGTCTTCTGAATAATAATAATAATAATAATAATAATAATAATAATAATAATAATAATAATAATAATAATAATAAAAAAAGGATAACTATTAAGATCTGAAAATAGAAATAAGAAGATATGGGATATACCAGTGGAAATCATACCCATAATCATAGGAGCACTAGGCACGATCCCAAGATCCCTGAAAAGGAATCTAGAAAAACTTGAGTCTGAAGTAGCTCCAGGACTCATGCAGAGAGTGTGATCCTAGAAACGGCGCACATAGTAAGAAAAGTGATGGACTCCTAAGGAGGCAGGATGCAACCCGGAACCCCATACTATAAATACCACCCAGTCGAATTGGAGGACTGTGATAGAGCAAAAAAATAAATAATAAAATAATAATAATAATAATGATAATAATAATAATATCTATTCCTTTATTACTTTTCATATCACTTGTCTCTTTGTGCAGGCTGATTTTGGGCTAATAATTTACCGTCCATTAAGGTTTTCAGCAGATAATGTAAAGAAAGAATGAAAGAAAGAAATGAAGAACTAAAGCTCAGGAGACCGAACAGGGAAAAAAAAAACAAATCTAACTCACTCGCTGTAGAAAAGAACGAAACTGCTGATGGTAAAACGCAAAGGGGTAAGTAGGGAAATCTAATAACAATAAAGCGGAAACACCTAAATAGGAAAATCTACCCAAGGACTGGCCCAAGGTCTGAGGTGTTAGACAGGATAACTAGTGGGCACGTACAACATAAATTCAGCTATCCTGTTTAAAGTTTTTTTTTTTTCTTATATGTGTAACCGATGTAACTGCTATGATTTTTTAAGTTCTAAATATAAAACTGCTGATTATACATATGGGTTTATATAGAGATTTCCGCACAAATGATACTGACTCTTAGGGAGATGCTTTGCTTTTTGGGTCAGGCAAGTTGAGTAACTGTTTGGGGGTTTCCGTTTTCCAGCGATATTGCCTGACGTATTTGAAGCGCTCATATATACCCGCCTCCTCTCTCTCTCTCTCTCTCTCTCTCTCTCTCTCTCTCTCTCTCTCTCTCTGTCCTTGAAATATATATACATGTATATATATATATATATATATATATATATATATATATATATATATATATATATATATATATGTATGTATGTATGTATGTATGTGTGTGTGTGTGTGACTTTGCATCTAAACAAATAAATTCCATTAGTTAAGACAAGAGAGGAAATGAACTTCATAATGAGCATCATGAGATAAGATGCAGAAAAACATATATATTTGCACTTATAAAGAGCCAGTAAGCAGAACCTCTTCTTAATTCCTATGTAGCCTCCGCCCGCGCGCGCCCGTAGAACAGGTATTTCTGAAGAGCCTCTAACCAGTTTTTCTCGGCTGCCCCTTACCACACCACCTTCCTCCTCTCCTCCTCCTCCTCCTCCTCCTCCTCCTCCTCCCCCATCACGCCTCGCCCTCTGCCCCAGAACAAAAAACGGAAACTTCGTGGAAGTGGAAATGATGACTCAATAAAACTCCTGGAAACGGGATTCTGTGTAAGACCTTGATTTCTTAAATATATTTCAGAGGCAGGTTTTTTTCTTTAGGAATTTAAACCTCCTAACATTCATATTTAATTAAGGTACTGTTTATGAGACATGAAATTTGCTTGTTATTGCTAGAGAAATGAATAAAGAAAAAATGAACTCAGCCATTTAGGAGCAGAACTATTGTTGAGAGTGAGGTAAACTGTTTTTTTTAACACTACACACACATGGTGTATACTTTGTTCCTTATCTCTCTATGGATATTTGTAAAATGAAAACCATTATGAAAAGTACCTTCACAGAAATGCCTGACTGGATAATATGGGCCACTTTGATCTATGGATGTACTAAGTGACAAGCCATAATTGAGTAACACCTGTATCTGATAAAGGTATAGAGCTTTAAGGGCCGTTAATGAAGTCCCAATCTGCAATTCATGTTTAAATTATATGAATGAGGACTAAAAGATATGTCGCTCCTGAATTAGGACTGGCCAATGATGAAGTGCCATACTTATTTACATATATACATACATACATTCTATACACACACATACATATATATGTGTGTGTATAATGTATATGTATTATATATATATATATATATATATATATATATATATATATATATATATATGATATATTATATAGTACTATCACTTTCATATTTTTATCTATGAATATTAACACATTCAATTTTTGATCTTTGAATAAATATTAACACTTTAATTTTTTCATCTTTGAGCAAATATTAACACTTTAATTTGTTCGTCTATGAATAAATATTAACACTTTAATTTGTTCGTCTATGATCAGAATGGGATAGTCTTCATATACAACCAAACGCAAAGAAACAACTAAACTATTCTGAGCACTTATCTAGCTGTAATTACCCCTTCCGGTCACCATATGCGATAATCGAACATGAAGGTGAGATACAATTTCCTGTAAAGGCTCACAACTAAGTCCACATATTTTTCTACTTTCCACCTGCAACCTGTATCGTTTCATGGTGATTATGATTCTTTAAAATAATGCTAATATTTATTCATAGATGAAAGAAATGAAAGTGTTAATATTTATTCATAGATGAAAAAATGAGTGTCAATATCTATTCAAAGATGAAAAAATGAGTGTTAATACTTATTCAAAGATGAAGAAATGAGTGTTAATATTCATTCATAGACGAATAAATGAGTGTTAATATTTATTCATAGATGAAAAAAATGAAAGTTAAAATTTATTCAGAAATTAAAAAATGAAAGTGTTGATATTTATTCAAAGATGAAAAAAATGAATGTGTTAATATTTATTCATAGACGAAAATATGTGTTGATATTTATTCTAAGATGAAAAAATGAGTGTTGATATTTACTCATAGACAAAAATATGAGTGGTAATATTTATTCAAAGATGAAAAAATGAAAGTGCTAATATTTATTCATAGATGAAAAAATTAAAGTGTTAATATTTATTAATGGATGAAAAAATTAAAGTGTTAATATTTATTAATGGATGAAAAAAATGAGTGTTAATATTTATTCATAGATAAAAATATGAAAGTGTTAATATTTATTCAAAGATGAAAAAATGAAAATATTAATATTTATTCAAAGATGAAAAAATGAAAGTGTTAATATTCATTCATAGACGAAAAAAAATGAGTGTTAAAATTTAATCATAGATGAAAAAATTAAAGCGTTGAAATTTATTCAGATGAAAAATGAGTGTTAATATTGATTCAAAGATGAAAACATGAGTGTTAACATTTATTCATAGATAAAAAAATTAGTGTCAATATCTATTCATAGATGAAAATAGGAAAGTGTTAGTACAATTCAAAGATGAAAAATGAAAGTGTTACTATTTATTCATAGATGAAAAAATGAAATGGCCGACGAGGATGGTACTGGAATGGCCAAGGTGATCGAACCTCTTTTGTAACGAGGGTTGGAATCTAATCGATGCCAAAAAGTAAGTCTAATAATTTAAACCAAATTTCAAGGGCAACTGTCTCGTGGAACGCTGACAGAAAACACTGGGGAATTAAGAGGAAATCGAACAATACCTGAAACGTGATATATACGAAAAGTAATATAAAAGGATACCAGATATCACTGAAAGAAATTGACATTACTTATATAATAGCGTCATAAAACTAAGGTCACCTTAGAGGTACTACCGTGAAAATAAGGGTTGAAAAAGGGATCACCCTATGATGTCAATGACCTACAGTCTTTTCTACACCCTGTCGTCTGGGAATCTTGATTAGAGAGACGATTAAATGAGGCGAATGTTTGCTTTATTGTTGGGGATCCAGAATCCACATCGCCATGGTCAAAATTCATTCCAACCGGTTCTTTGTACGAGACGAATTTCACGTTGTTCCATTCAAGGACTCTAAAGCTGCAGTAATTTGAATAAGGTGCAGAGAGAGAGAGAGAGAGGAGAGAGAGAGAGAGAGAGAGAGAGAGAGAGAGAATTTTCAGTATCACATTACAACCCATTGGACATTAACGAAATTTTCTCAAGCAATCCATAACAGCGGTAATCACAGTAATCAGCCCAGTGGTCCGGTTAAACTACTTTTATAATGGTGATGATAATAATACTAATAATAGTAGCATTAAAAACTGTCCAGCGCATTCTAACTCTCGTTCAGGAACAACCGCTCAATCCCGTACAGGAAGAAGATCGGTAGCGACGTACCGCAGGTACCGTTGTGTTCAGCGAAGCCCTTAAGATATGAGCAGTGATGGGATAGAAAAAGACGCACAAAGGAATAATCACCTAGGAGATGGAATTATAGGTATACTACCTCGCTTACGATACCGTATAGGTAGGTTGAATAAATGGGCTTTATTCTGATCCTTACCATTACTCTCAGGATTATCGTCATTTGTATTGTTATTATGTCTACTTACGCCGTATCAATTCACATTAGTCCTACTGCTATTATTCTCATTACCTATGAAAATCGTTTCCACGGGGATCTTCCGAATCTTCCAGAATAAAAAGTAGACCAGGAGAATGACACATAACTTCAGTCTACAATTGTTTTCTGATGAAAATATGGACTAATTCGTGGAGCAGTATGGAGTCGAGGAAGGGTCCGAGCCAGAGGCTGCTTCTTCGTAGGAAGGCAGATATCCTGCCAGACTGGGGAAGTGGTTCTGGAGAGGGCTCAAGAACTTCAAGGATGAGGCCCAAAAGACCCCAAGGCTCGACAGTCTCTTGATGGCAGCCTTGAAGGGAAAGGTTCCACCCAAAGGTTGCTTCCTCGTAGGAAGGCAGATATCCTGCCAGACTGGGGAAGTGGTTCTGGAGAGGGCTCAAGAACTTCAAGGATGAGGCCCATAAGACCCAAGGAAACTCGACAGTCTCTTGATGGACAGCCTTGAAGGGCGAACGGTTCCACCCAGGTGTTTGCTTCCTCGTAGGAAGGCAGATATCCTGCCAGACTGGGGAAGTGGTTCTGGAGAGGGCTCAAGAACTTCAAGAATGAGGCCCATAAAAAGACCACAAGGACTCGACAGTCACTTGATGACAGCCTTGAAGGGAACGGTTCCACCCAGAGGTTGCTTCCTCGTAGGAAGGCAGATATCCTGCCAGACTGGGGAAGTGGTTCTGGAGAGGGCTCAAGAACTTCAAGGATGAGGCCCATAAGACCACAAGGCTCGCCAGTCTCTTGAGGGCAGCCTTGAAGGGAAAGGTCCCACCCAGAGGTTGGCGTTCCTCTCGCAGGAAGGCAGATATTCCTGCCAGGCTGGGGGAAGTGGTTCTGGAGAGGGCTCAAGAACTTCAAGGAATTTGAGGCCCAAAATCCACAAGGCCTCGGCCAGTCTCTTAGGGCAGCCTTGAAGGGAAAGGTCCCACCCAGAGGTTGCTTCCTCATAGGAAGGCAGATATCCTGCCAGGCTGGGGAAGTGGTTCTGGAGAGGGCTCAAGAACTTCAAGGATGAGGCCCAAAAGACCCCAAGGCTCCAGTCCTCTGAGGGCAGCCTTGAAGGGAAAGGTCAACCCAGAGGTTGCTTCCTCATAGGAGGGCAGAATATCTGCCAGGTTGAAGGGTGGTTCTGGAGAGGGCTCAAGAACTCAAAAAGTTAGGCCCAAAAGACCCCAAGGCTTCACCAGTTCTCTCAAGGGAAGCCTTGAAGGGAAAGGTCAGAGGTTGTCCTTGCAGGAAGGCAGATATCCTGCCAGACTGGGGAAGTGGTTTGGAGATGAGGCCTCAAGAAACTTCAAGAATGAGGCCCAAAAGACCCCAACAATCAACCAGTCCTCAAGGGCAGCCTTGAGGGAAAAGGTCCCACCCAAGGAGGGTGCTCCTCATAGGAAGGCCAGATATCCTGCCAGGGCTGGGGAAGTGGTTCTGGAGAGGGCTCAAGAACTCAAGAATAGGCCCAAAAGACCCCAGGCTCACCAGCTCTAAGGGCAGCCTTGAAGGAAAGGTCCCACCCAAGATTGCTTCCTTGCAGGAAGCAGATATCTGACCAGCTGGGGAAGTGGTTCTGGAGAGCTCAAGACTTTCAAGAAGAGGCCCAGACCCAAGGAATCACAGTCTCAAGGGCAGCCTTAAGGGAAAGGTCCCACCCAGAGGTTGCTTCCTCATAGAAGGCAGAATCCGGCAGACTGGGGAAGTGGCAGAGGGCTCAAGAACTTCAAGGAGAGCAAAAGACCCCAAGGTCACCCAGGGGTCTCTTAGGGCAGCCTTGAAGGGAAAGGGTTCCCACCCAGAGGTGGCTCCGAGGAAGGGCAGATCCTGAAGGCTGGGAAGTGGTTCTGGAGAGGGCTCAAGAACTCAAGATGAGGCCCAAAAGACCCCAAGGCTCACCAGTCTCTTTGAGGGCGCCTTAAGGGAAAGGTCCCCCACCCAGAGGTTGTTCCTCAAGGAGGCAGATATCCTGCCAGGCGGGGAAGTGGTCTGGAGAGGGCTCAAGAACTTCAAGAGAGGCCCAAAAGACCCCAAGGCTCACCAGTTCTCAGCAGGTTGAAAGGGGTAGAGGGTTCTTCCACCCGAGGTGGGGCTTTCACTTAAGGCAGAGGCAGATATCTGACAGGCCTGAAGGGGAAAGGTCCCAGTGTCCTGCGGAGGCCTCAGGAACTCAAGAACTTCAAGAATGCCCAAAAGACCCCAAGGCTCACCAGTCTCTTGTAGGCAGCCCTCCCATCTTGAAGGAAGGGAGGTCCACCAGAAGGTTGGCTTCCTCGCAAGGAGGAGGCCCAAAAGATAATCATGACAGGCCTTGAAGTGTTCTTGGAGAGCTGACAGGGTAAGTGGTTCTGGAGAGGGCTCAAGAAACTTCAAGGTGAGGCCCAAAAGACCCAAGGCTCGCCAGTCTATTGAGGGCAGCCTTGAAGGGAAGGGTCCCACCCATAGGCAGTTCTTCGTAGGAAGGCAGATATCTGCCAGGCTTGCGAAGCGATCTTGGAGAAGGATCAAGAACTTCAAGGATGAGGTCCAAAAGACCCCAAGGCTCGACAGTCTCTTGAGGGCAACCTTGAAGGGAAGTGTCCGACTCAGAGACTGCTTCCACGTAGGAAGGCAGATATCCTGCCAAACTGGGGAAGTGTTCCTGGAGAGAGCTCAAGAACTTCAAGGATGAGGCCCAAAAAACCCCAAGGCTCACCAGTCTCTTGATGGCAGCCTTGAAGGGAACAGTCCCACCCAGAGGTTGCTTCCATGTAGGAAGGCAGATATCCTACCAGACAGGGTAAGTGTTCTGGAGAGGGTGGCTCAAGAACTTCAAAGATGAGGCCCAAAAGACCCCAAGGCTCGCCAGTCTCTTGAGGGTAGCCTTGAAGGGAAAGGTCCCACCCAGAGGTTGCTTTCTCATAGGAAGGCAGATATCCTGCCAGACTGGGGAAGCAGTCCTGGAGAGGACTCAATAGCTTCAAGGATGAGGCCCATAAGACCCCAAGGCTCGCCAGTCTCTTGAGGTAGCCTTGAAGGGAAAGGTCCAAAACCCCAGAGGTTGCTTTTCTCATAGGAAGCAGATATCCTGCAGACTGGGGGAAAGCAGTCCTGGAGAGGACTTCAATAGCTTCAGGATGAGGCCCATAAGACCCCAAGGGCTCGCCAGTCTGCTTTGAGGGTAGCCTTGAAGGGAAGTTTTGTTTCCGACTCAGAGACTGCTTCCACGTAGGAAGGCAAGATATCCTGCCAGACTGGGGAAGTGGTCCTGGAGAGGACTCAAGAACTTCAAGGATGAGGTTCAAAAGACCACAAGGCTCACCAGTCTCTTGAGGGCAGCCTTGAAGAGAACGGTCCCAACCAGAGGCTGCTTCCTCATAGGAAGGCAGATATCCTGCCAGACTGGGGAAGTTGTCCTGAAGAGGGCTCAAGAACTTCAAGGATGAGGCCCAAAAGACCCCAAGGCTCACCAGTCTCTTGAGGGCAGATTTGAAGGGAACGGTTCCACCCAGAGGCTGCTTCCTCGTAAGAAGGCAGATATCCTGCCAGACTGGGGAAGTGGTGCTGGAGAAGACTCAAGAACTTCAAGGATGAGGCCCAAAAGACCCCAAGGCTTGCCAATCTCTTGAGGGTAGCCTTGAAGGGAAAGGTCCCACCCAGAGGTTGCTTCCTCATAGGAAGGCAAATATCCTGCCAGATTGGGGAAGTGGTGCTGGAGAAGACTCAATAACTTCAAGGATGAGGCCCATAAGACCCCAAGGCTCGCCAGTCTATTGAGGGCAGCCTTGAAGGGAAGGGTCCCACCCATAGGCAGCTTCTTCGTAGGAAGGCAGATATCCTGCCAGGCTGGCGAAGCGGTCTTGGAGAAGGATCAAGAACTTCAAGGATGAGGTCCAAAAGACCCCAAGGCTCGCCAGTCTCTTGAGGGCAGCCTTGAAGGGAAGTGTCCGACTCAGAGACTGCTTCCACGTAGGAAGGCAGATATCCTGCCAAACTGGGGAAGTGTTCCTGGAGAGAGCTCAAGAACTTCAAGGATGAGGCCCAAAAAACCCCAAGGCTCACCAGTCTCTTGAGGGCAGCCTTGAAGGGAACAGTCCCACCCAGAGGTTGCTTCCTTGTAGGAAGGCAGATATCCTGCCAGACTGGGTAAGTGTTCCTGGAGAGGGATCAAGAATTTCAAGGATGAGGCCCAAAAGACCCCAAGGCTTGCCAGTCCCTTGAGGGCAGCCTTGAAGGGAAGAGTCCAACCCAGAGGCTGCTTCCTCGTAGGAAGGCAGATATCCTGCCAGACTGGGAAGGCGGTCCTGGAGAGGGTTCAAGAACTTCAAGGATGAGGCCCAAAAGACCCCAAGGCTCGCCAGTCTCTTGAGGGCAGTCTTGAAGGGAACGGTCCGACCCAGAGGCTGCTTCCTCGTAGGAAGGCAGATATCCTGCTAGGCTGGGGAAACGGGCCTGGTCTAGGGCCTAAGGGTGAGGACCAATGGCTTCTTATGGAGGCCAGTTCTTTGAGGGCACTTTGGAACGGGAGTGTCGCCTTCAGAAGAGTCTGGATTTCTTGGAAGATCTGATATGAAAATCATTACAGTTTGATTTCCCATTAATAGATCGCTCTTTATTACTCTAGTTCTGTTTTCCAGAGGATTAAAATGATTTTCTTTTATTATTGTCATGTACTCTGCATCATTTAGTTTGTATTCAAATTTTCCCATGCCAAGAATTAATTCGGGGGGAGAGTGTATATTGTATGTAGCATTTCGCGCTGGTTTAGTACCCGATCCCTGGGAACTTGAGAAATCGTTTCTTCTGAGAGTTCATTGATGAAAAAAGTAATTATCGTCTTTCTCTGGGATCACAGAAAGGATATTTTGAAGTTCGTGGAGGAAGCTGGTTTTCTTGAAAATTTATAACGTATCGACAATTTACTGTTACCAATTTATCAATTTCTTGGAAATGTTATGTTTTTTATTCCCTTGAGGCCACATTATTTAGTAATGGCTATGATTTGTATGAGGTCACTGAATCACCCGAAGAGAAGTCCTTAAGACGAAGGACCCTGTTCACGACTGGCAGCCGTGTTGAAACAGGGAGTCCTTCAACTGCCATCTGCCCCGAACAGCATAGCGCTCACTCCTCTCGCTAGTTATTATTATACATATATTAATAATTGTTGATATTACTTGGTTTAAAATTTTCGCTGAAATACAATAGAAAATAACATATGATTCGATTTCAATTCTGGACAAATATTCAGAAATGATGTCCAAAATCACCAACCTCCATAAACGGCAACGATCAGATAAAAAACAAAAACAAAGATATTCCGCTATCTTCGAAGTTAGATACTCTCTTCCGTTCATGACCGCCCCCTTCCCTAATTTCTTCTCTCTCTCTCTCTCTCTCTCTCTCTCTCTCATACCTTTGTTTGATAAGGGTATAAGTCGTAATCCTTTTGTATAAACAAATCTCAAAGTTCTGTTGTGTTTTTACACCTTACCAAAATTAAGAGGGATCTTCAGCTACCTTTGTTTTGATTTCCTTCAAGGTTACATAGTTTGTTTACAAGTATGTCACGACATATTTCCCAAGATAGACGGAGTACTGCATATTCTCGCGCTTATTCCGCAGGAACTTGAGAATAGAATAGATTATGGCATTTAGGCCAAAGGCCTAGCGCTGGGACCTATGAGGTCATTCGTAGCTAATAGGGGAAATTGACAGTGAGAATGTTTGAAATCTGTAACAGGAGGAAACCCTCGCAGATGCACAATGAAACAATTGTCAGGAGAGAGTGGAAAGTCAGATGGCAGAAAGAGAATATGAACGGAGGAACACTAAACGGAATGAAAGAGGTTGCAGCTAGGACGCTTCAAAGACCCTTAGGTAATGCCTACAGTGCACCACGTGAGGCACTGACGGCACTAACCGCCTACGGGGACAGGGACTTGAGAACCCAATTCAAAAATGTTATTCTTTGGGCTGTGATTCTTCTTATCTATTCGTTTGTTATTAGTTATTTCATATTTCATTTATAGTTGTAAGCTCAAGTATATGTTCTCATGAGTAATCTAAAGGAAATGATTTTTAATCTAGAACCGTCTGAGTGAAACATCGCTCCTGGAAATTAAAGTGTTCATTTCGATATTGGTGAACATTACTTATTCTTCTGCATATACACCGGGGATTCAACATAAGAAAATAACTCAGTCTTTGCACAATCCTTCACAGCCACAGTCCCTGAAGTATGAAACTGTAATTGTGTCAATCATTTCCAATAACACATAGCTTATGTATTTTAATTTTCGTTGGCGAAACAACGCCCTAATTGGCCATAGATTTTAGCACGCGGCCCGAGTAAGCTGGCAGTCGGATCACACCTTGTTTTGTTTGATATGATTGGATTCGACTCTCTCTGCATGCCAAGTATTCACTTAGAAATTTATATTACATGAGGAGAAATTGCTGATTATTTTATATACGCAAAAATATTTATAGGGAGGTATCAGTGTACCTCACGCGGTGCACTGTAGGCACTAATTAAGGATTTTTTAAGCGTCCCCTCGGCGCTTGACTGTAACCCCTTTCATTCCTTTTCCTATACCTCCATTAATATTCTCTTTCTTTAGTTCCCCGTTGGACGAGTCGGTTACGTGCTTGACTACCAATCTCAGGGTGTGGATTCGATTCCCTCGATGTGGTTCGGATCCCACAATAAGCTGTAGGTCCCGTTGCTAAGTAACCAATTGGTTCCTAGCCACGTAAAAGTATCTAATCTTTCGGGCCAGACCTAAGAGAACTGTCAATCAGCTTAGTGGTCTGGTTAAAATAAGATATATACTTAACTTCTTCCACCTTACTTACCGTTCTACCCTAACAATTGTTTCAACGCTATTTTCAGCGGTGAATGATCCCATAGGTCCCAGCGCTTGGCTTTTAAATTTTATATGTCAGTCCCAACACAGAAAGAAGCTGGATTAGCGACAGAAAACCGCAACGGCTAAACATGGGGTTCCATTTCCGTAGCAACGCTCGAGTCACGTTCGTTTGCAAGCTTCGGTCAAGTCTAGGATGATCTCTCTTCATTAGCGCTCTGGTAAGCCATCTGCGGTAAGTACGATCTAAAACTGAGAACGGGATGGGATATATAACGCTATTTGGAGAGAGAGAGAGAGAGAGAGAGAGAGAGAGAGAGAGAGAGAGAGAGAGAGAGAGAGAGTTTCAGCGGTAAACGTAAAAATTGTTAATAATCACGCTAATCTTGATTCTTTCTGTGACCAGTCTTGAAACTTCATAAACTGAGAGAGAGAGAGAGAGAGAGAGAGAGAGAGAGAGAGAGAGAGAGAGAGAGAGAGAGAGAGACTTTAAGTGGATAAAGGTAATTATTGTTAACTAATCCCATTACGCTTGATTCCTTAAAATTGAATCATCTCGATTCTTTTTATGACCAATCAGGAACCTTCATAAACTGAGTACATAATTGCACACTTGTGTTCTTGATCTCTATCGCAGATACTTTATGGTAAAAACTATCTTCTAGCTTATTTCTGTGCAGAATTTAACATCGAAATAGGAAGTACACTCATCTGGATAACAAGAGAGAGAGAGAGAGAGAGAGAGAGAGAGAGAGAGAGAGAGAGAGAGAGAGAGAGAGCATGCACTTAGTAAAGGGAATCACCGACCCAGCCTAGCAGCCAATTAGAAGGTTAACGTGCAATAATTAAGATTCTCAAGTAAAATATGAATTTTTTTTTTCTGACGCATTTGCATGACTTGAGAACTCCTATTATGTTCATGCCTTCTTTATGGATGAATGTCCACTAATGACACCAACAAACTAAGACGCGTTTAATTCGTCTACAGATTCAAGACTAAAGAATCAATAGCATATACATATATACATACATCAGCAGATGAAACCTATTCATATGGAACAAGCCCACAGGGTCAACAGACTTGGAATTCAAGCTTCCAAAGAATGTAGTGTTCATTAAAAAGAAGTAAGAGAAAGCAAAGGGAAATACAGAAAGAAGAGCTACCGCTTATTAAAAAAATAAATGAATAAATAGATAAACAGTTAAAAATGTATCAAAATGCAAGAAGAATAGTATTAGGGTCGTAATGCACTGCTTTTTCGCTTGAGTTTCTGACGTTCCAATTGCACGATATCTTCTGGGAGGCTTTGCCACAGTACAACGGAGTAAAGAACAAAGGACCTCTGGAACCGAGAAGTTCGACAGCGAGGCACATTTGACGCATATTGATGCTGCTGTTCAGCGAATCTGTTTACTCTCGACAGATAAAGGAAATTGAGGTTATTCAGCGCTGGAAATGAAGTTGAGAATAGGTAGGTTTGAAAGGTGCAACAGGAGGAAAACCTCGCAGATGCACTAAGAAATAATTGTAAAGAGAGGGCGGAGAGCAAGATGGAAGAAAGACGATATCAATGGAGGTACAATAAAAGGAATGACAGGGGTCGCCGCTAGAGGCCGAAGGGACTCTGCTCTCGGCAGATAAAAGGTGATCAGGGATCGATTGTGAATGTGAAAGATCTCTGTTGAAATACAACTTATGAAAAATTCACATACAAGAGACCATCCGTCGATGTTACAAGTCACAACTTACTACCACGAATCACTCGATGTAGGAGTGGACGTCAGCCTCTTGTCTATTACAGTGATGTCTTGTGAATGAAGATCAACAGAGCTAATTGTCAAGCGCTTATTTGGAACTACGCTGCTACGGCCATACCTAAATTTACCTGGACCAGAACTCAGTAGAAGGGATGATAGAATCTAAAGGATCAAGTGACGTCTTTACGCACAAGGAACAGGTGGACGCGTGGGCGGATGAACCAGAGAAGACACAAGATGAAGATGACCCGGAAGTGGTTAACCTCGTAAACTGCATCTCTGAAGCCAATGTCTAATTATAACAGTTCGGTTGATATACTTTCTAACCTTTCTTACCGTGCATTTTTGTACAAAAAAAAATTATAAGTTGGACTTCAGTGCAGTGAAGATTAGAACACACACACACACACACACACACACACATAACAGACGTACAGTTGCACATACTTATCGAATATAAATACATAGAAGTTGAGGAGCTGAACAATAAAGAGAAATAGAATAGGAATTTAACACTAAATATTCTCCACCTCCGTGCTTTCTGACTGGCAGGTGTTGGTTGTATGCACAGGTGTACCTTGAGATGCCAATTCATGTTTCTCATTTTTTTTCCTCTTTCATCTCGTGAGATAGAACTAAAATGACGTGTTTCCCTCGAAACAGCATGGGAGAAGTTATTGATTTCAAAGGGTAGCACGTTAATGATGAAGACATTTCTTGAGAGAGCATCATTATACCGCCGTCTACTCCAGAGTTGTCCTAGATCTTGGCAACATAACCCCGTTTCCTGCCTTTCCCAACCAGTCGATTTTTTTATCGTTATGAAGTTACGCCTCGAGACGGTGGAAGTCTTTTACTGGCAAGCATTCAGTTGGAAAAAACTATTCAACATTATGATTCTTCATTTTTATGTCTTTCACCGTTAGCTTCATTCATGCAGAGAACGTTCTGCTCGTATTAAGAATTAACTGTTTCAGTTTTTTTTTTTTTTATTGTGGTTTGGTTTAGTTATCTGTGAATAACTTCAATCAAATTTTTATTTTAAAGAAACATTATATTATAGAGGAACGTTCTGTTCGTATTACGAATTAACTGTTTTAGATTTTTTTTTTGAAAATGTGGTTTGGTTTAGTTATCTGTGAATAACTTCAATTAAATTTTCATTTAAGGAAACATTACATTTTCCCATATAAGCTGAAGTTTTGCTTTGTAACTCTTTCTTCGCTGGACAACAGTGTAACGTATTTGTCTCATTAACTGTTCATATGTAATATTATCCACTAGCGCAAGACCGTCGGCTTATTTGACGTGTGTGTGTGTGTGGTTTCAGTCAAGAGCTATTATGTAAACAACATAGACGCACTCGATCATCTCAACTCCACTTGTCAGCATTTGGATCGCTTTTAATTTCCTGGTGAAAATATGTCAGGTATAAAGTTTGTTATTATCTAAATTGATAATAAAATTAAATTCCACATTTACTTTTACGGCATTAAAATCTTACTAACTGAAAGAGCTTCGTTACCGCCAGGTTTCCGACACAAATTATAAAAATGAGACAGGCATATCCCGCAAATACCTTTCGTCTAATGAACACATGTGTCCATATATATATATATATATATATATATATATATATATATATATATATATATATATATATACATGTGCGTATGTAGTGTGTGTATAAATATACATACATACGTACATACATAAAAATAAAGCATTCCCAAATGAATGCAAATAATCAACACGGGTTATTATTCCAAGATGCAAAAATTACATCCGTTGAAAATCTGATTATCTAGGGCCGAGTCCCTCATAGGAGGGTAGAGCCGCCAGTGCACCTAACGCTGTCCACTGTAGGCATTACATACGGCTCTCTGCAACGTCTCTTTGTCCCCTGGCTGCAACCCCTTTCATTCCATTTACTGTACCTCTGCTCATATTCTGTCTTCCATCTTTAATTCTACCCTCTCCTAACATTTGTTTCAACATTATTTTCATAGGTCCCAGTGCTTGGCCTTTGGCGCCAATTTATATGTTTTTCTAATAGCTGATCTTTTCGTTTCTCATTGCCATCTTTCGAATGAACGCCACATTCTTTGGAAGCTTGAATTTCAAGTCAATGGCCCCTGTGGCCTTCTTTCATGAGAATAGGGTTCATCGTCTGAATAATAATAATGATAATAAATGTTATATTTTCCAATTCCAATCTTCGTCTGAGTCCAATGGAATGTAGTCAAGTCCCTGACTGAGGGAGAAAGGAGCGGGAATGAAGCAAAATGAGACGAGACTACTCACTGTTGTCTGACTACCTAGGTACCATCGATCATCGCAGCTTACGTCTGAGCGCTTTAATGGACTGTTTGATGTGGCGGACTGGCGTCACGACAGACATGTTTCACAAGAAGGCCTGAGCCAATTTTGCACCCAAGTTACATTCAGATCTTCACGCGTGAAGTTCTTGATTGCAGACTTCAGAATTTAAATGAGCTAAATACAGGAAGATGCAGGTTTAGAAATGATTCTCTCTCTCTCTCTCTCTCTCTCTCTCTCTCTCTCTCTCTCTCTCTCTCTCTCTCTCTCAGTAGAAGGCATTTGCACTTTCCTATTCTTTCGTTAAACAAGAGCAATGAAAAAACTCGCATTTTTACATCTCTGTGTTTCAGTTTCAAGAAATCTCTCTCTCTCTCTCTCTCTCTCTCTCTCTCTCTCTCTCTCTCTCTCTTGAACAGTTATAATTTCCTATTCTTCCATTAAATACAAACTACTAAACACTCGCATTTTCTCTCTCTCTCTCTCTCTCTCTCTCTCTCTCTCTCTCTCTCCTCTCTCTCTCTAGAACAGTTATAATTTCCTATTCTTTCATTAAATACAAACTACTAAGCATTCGCATTTTCCATCTATCAGTTTCACAGTCTCTTTCTCTCTCGTAGGCGACACAGCCACGCTAAGGCAGAAACCAATTAAAAATGAACTTAGAAAAAAAAAGAAAGTCTGATTACGCAGAGATCAGGTTAAGGCAACCGCATCGCGTTGCGAATGCAACTTGATACGGTAGACAGAAAAAAAAAAAAAAACAATCGCTGACGCCGAAAAGGAACAAAAAATATTCCAGGTTTAGTAACCACAACTTCGTGCTGTGTCTTTACTTTTTGACTCAAGCAAGCATCTCCTCCTTGTTCTATATATATGGATATCATATAAACGCATATTAAATAAATTTAAACGCGCATGAGCACATTTTCATATACAAAACCACGTCCACAAACAAACAAACAAACAATACATACATACAAAGGCACATTTATATAATGTATACATTATATATATATATATATATATATATATATATATATACATATATATATATATGTATATATATATATATATATATATATATATATATATATATATCGACAGTGACCATCAATGATTCTAGATTATATATATAATATATATATATATATATATATATATATATATATATAATATATATATATTATATATATATTATTTATTTAATATATCTATATATATATATATTTATATATATATATATATATATATATATACATGTATTAGTTGGATACCGATTCTCGTTTCCCGCTCACCCAGTCGACCCACTTGTACCGTCTCTTGGTAAGGAGTCAAAAGTGGTTAGGAATGAAGCCGACCTCACAACTGCACAATCCCGTGGCCTATTACGTAAAGTGTCTCCACTCGATATCTCCACAAAGCCTTGGTAAGGGACGAGGTTTTTTCTATTTATTTATAAATATAATCCCTTCAATCTGAATATAGAAATATCAAGCTATAGTAACATATAGAGACAATCTAGGATATAAATCAATACGATATCGTCAATGAAAATGTGGAAATGAAAAGAAGACGAAAAAAAAAGAAACATCAGATCCTACTCCCTCTTCTCTCAAGGTCTTCGGAAGGAAATGCTTCCAGCCTAATCGCTCGCTCTCAGTAATTTGTGGAAAAGGTCATTCTTTAATTTGATGGGCAATTTCCGGTCGTCTGTCTTTACAAAAATCATCACAATAACGGGAAAAAGAATCCAGGGAAATTCAGCCACATGAACGTAAACAGCTTCTATTGTTATTCAATGAATTCACTTCTGTAGCATCCGAAGCTTCGTGTAGCTGTGTACATAGAGAAAGTTAAAATAAAAAAGCAGTATTTCATGTACTCTACATACAATTACAGTATCCAGTATCCACACTATGCATATTTGTACACAAGGACAAGCCAAGTCATTCTTCGAGCGTAAGACAGGCACATCTTTGGGAAATAGTAACAAATTCAAAGCGGTAAGTGAACACAAAACCTGTGGACTTTTGAATGATCTTTTAGAACAGAATAGAATTTAAAATTTAGGCCCAAGTTCTGGGACCTATAAGGTCATTCAGCCCTGAAGCGGTAATTGACAATAAAAAGGTTTAATAGGCATCGGGGAAAACTTCGCAGTTGCACTATGAATCAATTGTTAGGAGAGGGAGGAAAGGAAGACGGAAGAAAGAGAATATGTCTGGAGGTACAGTAAGAGGAATGAAAGGGGTTATAGCTAGGAACCGAAAGGACGCTGCAATGAATCTTAGGTAAGCGTACGGTGCACCGCATGAGGCGAACTGACGGCACTACCACCCCCCCCCACCCCACCCCCCCTTTCCCCTACGGGATTGATTTATCTTTGGAAAATTAACCAATATGGTCATGGCCACGTTAATGGACATCCTTGAAGGATGACGATTCCTTATGTTACAAATAAGCAGCTGAAACAGAATATTAATGATGCTTTCATGAGTTTTTTTTTTTATTCAGACTATAGTAGAAAAATTTCTATCGCTCACTGTATTTTAAAAAGTTTACGTAAGATAAAGGTTATTGATTCCTATTACAACCTATAACGATGATAACTATCCAGATAACGTTTATACAAAACAATCACCATTAGTCCCGATGTTGTGGTGATTGTTCTATGATCACGTTATTCCACATGTCATAGAAAAGCTTTTTATCACCACCACTGCTATAGAAGTTCATCATAATCAGCTCCAAAATTTCACCATTCACAATATTTCAAAAAAGAAAAGGCGCCTTTACACACTTGTACAATGTTTGTTCAGATTCCACAATAAACACTTTACACACTTGTACAATGTTTGTTCAGATTCCACAGTAAACACTTTACACACTTGTACAATGTTTGTTCAGATTCCACAGTAAACACTTTACACCTTCCTCTTTGTACGATGGTTTGTCTCAGATCCACAGAAACACTTTACACACTTGTACAATGTTTGTTCAGATTCCACAGTAAACACTTTACACACTTGTACGATGTTTGTTCAGATTCCACAGTAAACACTTTACACACTTGTACAATGTTTGTTCAGATTCCACAATAAACACTAAGTAATTTATAATGTCTATAATGTACTTCCACTTTTGCAGCTACTGATTTAGTACTGTTATCAATGTTAAAAACAATAATTAAAGTTGAACGAACGATTAATGAAAAAAAAAAACACTCCATGAACAAAAGCGAACCTCTCCAACTATATGAATACTGAAAACCTATATAGTAAATAAATGTAGGGCGGTGCCCGGTAATCCCACCTATCTGAAAAAATCCGCATGAAATACCCGGCCTAAACTCTCTCTTTATATTGAAAACCGTCCAATTAATCCGTAGGGATCTCCATTTTGAATAGAATATGAATAGGAAAAATTATTCATGCGTTGAAGAAAAACTAGGTCGATAAACATGCACCAAAAAAAAAAAAAAATGCGACATACATAAGGGTTTTTCACCCCATTCTCTCTCTCTCTCTCTCTCTCTCTCTCTCTCTCTCTCTCTCTCTCTCTCTCTCTCTCTCTCTCTCTCTCTCTTTCTCTGCGTGAATTATACCAGTACTAGAGCTTGACGAAGTGGACGATAATAACAATCTATTTATAAATGCAATAATAATAAAGATAATGCAGAGGGTAAGAAGAAGAACAACAATAAAAATAATAATAACACACCTCATAAAAGTATATATCTTAATTGGAATCTCTTGGATGTTCTCTTAGCACTGGCAAGACAACCAGGCAGGCGAGAGAGAGAGAGAGAGAGAGAGAGAGAGAGAGAGAGAGAGAGAGAGAGAGAGAAAAGAAAAACTTCCTCAAAGGTCCTTTTCCCCTTACTACTATTATTTGGAATCCCAATCAAGTTCTATCTTTCTGTGACCTTCACAAGCTCTGAGGCTTCCAAGGGTGTATCTGTGGTTTCCTTCGAGGTTCAGCGTCACTCTTTTCAAGCAACAGCCTTTTCGTGTTTCTTCTAGGCTTGATATGCAGGAGGTGAAGGTTATTAGAATGGCATTCCCATGAGCTTCTTCCAGACAAAAAAAAAAAAAAAAAAAAAAAAAACTCGTATTCACCCTCAAAATCTTCTTCCTAAAGTCCTATCTATTTCTGCTAGGATAAAAATACCTTTTATTCAAACCCTCTAACGCTCCCTGCTAAAGGGTTTTCATTGGTTCCTCATCACTAGATCTGGCAGGTATACAAGGAAGTACGGAAATCAACTGGCTCTCGTTAAAATAGGTCTACTGTGACGAAGGCTAATCTTTGGATTTGCGCCAATAAAAGGTTCAGGGGGAAATGGGAACGCAGTGCTCACGGGGATATTCGGGTTATCTCTTCAGTTTTAAATAGGGCATGGTAAATGAAGATGATGCTATTGCATTCATAGAAATAATTACTAATGTTGTGAGTAGCCATTCGGGAAATTGTCACTGAGTTATGAGTTATCACCATTTCGTCACCGACCGCTATAAAGTATCACAATTTCGGCAGTATTTAGACAAGAATAATTCACGTTAACACCAAAATGAATATCCCACTTTATGGTTTCAAAAAATCACTTTCTGCATGGCACATAAAAATCAATGTTTCTCTCTCTCTCTCTCTCTCTCTCTCTTCATGGAGAAAAAAAAGTGAATTGTACTTGGATGGAATACTGGAACCAGCTGTCCAGCAAAGAATGAAAGATGCAAAGAAAAAGGGAGAAAAATGGGAAAATTAAGAATGGGGCTGATCCATCTGTGTCTTTATCATCAACAATATCTTAAGGAAGAGAAAGAATTTACTTACCAGCTTTTCATGCCGTCCTTTACCCTGATGGTTGACTGACTGAATTTTACCACACACTGGTGATGTCTGCTGAACCTTCCTCATAATTCTATGAGTTTGTCAAGTACTGTCAGCCTGCAATTATGTTTTCCTCTGGATTTATATCTACATCGCACCTACGTTTGACATTACAACAGCAATTCACACGAAGGAAACAATGCAAATAACTAAAAGATCTGGAGTATTTTTGACGAAAGGAAAAACACACACACACATTAGTAGAACTAATTCAGGACCTTAAGACTATTCATAAGGCAACAGAAGAACCATAAATCCATAATACTTCTACTGAAAGAAATGTATATTTGAACAATTATATATATCAGTCTAAAGAAATGAGCCCAGAAATGACTAAATTATTGGTGAACCCCTGAAAGGAAAAATTCTATCATCGGAAAAAAAACGAAGGGAAAAAGAATATGAAAGAACAAAAAACTAGGATCCCTTGATCAGATGCAGTGGCGATGAGGATGAAGCAATGAAATCTCGTGTGGGATGGAAAGTCCTTCATCTGGAAGGATATTCGTGACTTGTGACCAGAATTGTCAGCTGCAATATCGGAAGTTCAAAAGGCTAGGTCAAAATTTCAGGACTGCAAGATCTAAGTGCATATGAGTGTGTGCGTGTGTTTGTCTCTGAGAGAGAGAGAGAGAGAGAGAGAGAGAGAGAGAGAGAGACATTTATCAATGAAGCAGAATCAGGTCATAGGTCCTAAAGACTTATCTTACTGGCTGTAAATTAAACGTCAGAATAAAAGATTAATTCTAAGACTCCCCTTGGACAGCAGAACCAATATACTGAACACCTTTCGATTGCACGATTATCTAATGGTTTAAGGTTCTTCAGATTGTCAGTCTTCTTCCATCAGGATGTTGTTACGATGAACTTGGTTAGTAATTTAGAGAAAATCATGGTGATATTTCTATCAGCAAAAAGAATTAGGACGTACTATGACATAAATATATATTTTGAATGAATGGAAAAGAATTAACACAATATATATATATATATATATATAATATATATATATATATATATATATATATATATATATATATATATATATATATATATATATATATATACATACATACTATAAGTAAAGATTCAGCATAAACGTCACATACTAACCACACCTTTAGCGCTGATTCTCGTGTCGCTTCAGTGCCGTTACTTGTTGATAGTTACATTCAATGTTTCTGTTACTGGCACGAAAACGAAGGTCTCCGGCATTCTTTCATCTTCATTATAATTTACGAAATCTATGCTGTCACATCAAGCGCTGCGTTACTTTCGCCATTTCACGTTAATTTCGCCATTTCGCGTTCCTCGCTGGACGAGGGGTTTTCGCGCTCGGCTGCTAATCCGGTGGTCCGAAGTTCGATTCCCGGCTCTGCCAACACGTAATCAGAGGAATTTATTTCTGGTGATAGGAATTCATTTCTCGATATAGTGTGGTTCGGATCCCACAATAAGCTGTAGGTCCCGTTGCTAGGTGACCAATTAGTTCCTGGCCACGTAAAAATATCTAATCCTTCGGGCCAGCCCTAGGAGAGCTGTTAATCAGCTCAGTGTTCTGGTAAAACTGAGATAAACTTAACTTCGCCATTTCGCGCTACTTTCGACATTTCGCGCTATTTTCGACATTTCGCGCTTAAGACATGAGGGCTGGGGGGAGTTGGAGTGGTTGGACAGTAAGATATACATTTCCCGAAAATAAATGAGATGAAGTATATACATTGACGTAAGGATGGAACTTGGGGAAAACTTACACTTACTCTAAGATGACATAAGTAGAGAGGTTTGACAGCAAAATTCAGGAAAGGAAGTGGGAACGGAAGCTAAGTATAAGGGTAAAAAGTGATAGTAGCTTCCACCCTTTGGTAATACCTACAGTGCACCACGTGAAGCGCACTGGCGGTACTACCCGCTTAAAGGAATTCCTCCGAATTCAACCACATCTTACGATTGCTATCGGTTTTCGACAGTGATATCATACACGCTTATTGTCTTCACGCTCTTTCTCTCTCTCTCTCTCTCTCTCTCTCTCTCTCTCTCTCACTGTTTACTAAAGCTCACTGTTGCTGAGAAAGGAACGAAAACGATGCAGATTTCGAAAGCAGTAGCAGTAGACATTGCAGCCGTTTGTGCTCGCAAATTACCCACAAACTAGGAACATCTAAAAATTCGGATGTCATTGCATACAGGAATAACTACTTTACTTTCGTCAACCCTTCTTACAACAGTATTATTATAAAACTGCCCATTCGCCCAATTAATCCCGGCTGGATCTTGTAGGGTCAGCTGCTGTCCTTTCCACAAACACATCTTGAAACGTTAATTAATATCTAGTACTTTATTTTGTTCTTCGTGACGTTAGTTGAGAAGACAAACAGCAAGAAATGGAACATTAAGTTACAAGCTGACTGAATTTAATGTAAAATACTTATTCGCAAATGTATTCTATGAAGACCACTTGAGGTTTATAATCTTAGCGTGCTGTACATGAACATCTGTGTCAGCACGAACACTTTAGTATTTACCGTGAGCGAAAGCCACTCACTTGCTTTCCCTTGCCCACGCAAAGAGCACGTGTAAAAGAAGGACCAAATAAAAACGTCTCTTCGAAGAGGAAATTTACACACAAAGGAAAAGATAGAATTCCAAAGCTTGCTTTTGTTTTATAGGAGGTTATAAGGTTCCAGAAAAAGACTGAAATCAGTTATCAGAATATATATATATATGTATATTATATATATTTATATATATATATTATATATATATATATTATAAAGATATATATAATATATATACACGGATATATTATATATAGATATATATATATATATAATGATATATATATTTCTTCGGGAAGGTGTGATGTTCATTGTTAATTCTGTGTAGGAATAATCATTGTGGGAAATGGTTATGAATGGGCCACGGGAGGAGGTGTGTAAGTTAAATTAGTCTCTCTCTCCTCTCTCTCTCTCTCTTCTCTCCCTCCTCCTCCTCGCTCCTCTCCTCCTCCTTCCTCTCTCTCTCTCTCCTCCTCCTCCTCCTCCTCCTCCTCCTTCCACCGTATTGGTAGAGACGGCATTTTCATTCAAGTAAGTGAATACTCGTCAGCTCGAATTGTATTTGAGATTATATAATGGCTTGGATATTACAGGATGGCGCCGCAGTCAGCTGACTTGAGATGACTATAGCTGATTCACATCACCCGTGCATTTGATGTCTAGGCCAGTCCCTTACGACGCTCCTGCTTGGCTGTTGATAAGCCAATCACAGGGCTGGAAACTCTCAGTCTCTCTCTCGAGTTCACACAGGCAGGATGTATGTTCCACCTCTACTGAGGTATACTTTTGAAAGACGTATCCCTCAGGAGAGGTGGAGCTTAGATCCTACCCATATCAACTCTCGAGAGAGACTGAGAGTTTCAAGCCCTGTGATTGGTTTATCAACAGCCAATCAGGAGCGTCGTAAGGGACTGGCCAAGACATCAAATGCACGGTGATGTGAATCAGCTATAGTCATCTCAAGTCAGCTGACTGCGGCGCCATCCTGTAATACCAAGCCATTATATAATCTCAAATACAATTCGAGCTGACGAGTATTCACTTACTTGAATGAAAATGCCGTCTCTACCAATACGTGGTGGATGGAGGAGGAGGAGGAGGAGGAGGAGGAGGAGGAGGAGGAGGAGGAGGAGGAGAGAGGAGGAGGAGAGAGAGGCGAGAGAGAGAGAGAGAGAGAGAGACTAATTTAATTTACACACCTCCTCCCGTGGCCCATTCATAACCATTTCCCACGATGATTATTCCTACACAGAATTAACAATGAACATCACACCTTCCCGAAGAAATATATATATATATATATATATATATATATATATATATACGTATATATACATATATATATATATATATATATATATATATATATATATATATTCTGATAACCGATTTCGGTTCAATTGGGATAGAACAGAGCCAGCTGTCAGACAGTGTAGGAGGGGTAAGGATCAAATGTGTAAAGTAGAAGAATATATAATGAAGCTGACCTAACAGTTACTTGTGGTGACCTGAGAAATTATAAACAAACTGGCTCTTTGAATTTCTTTCCATATTTGCTTTTCGTTCAGTTAATTAAGTTTGGCCATATACGCATTCGCAATCAAACTCGGTTCCTTCACTGAAATTATTGTTATTATTAGTATTATTATTATCACTTGGTTACCATCAATATTATTACTATCTAGCTACTATCAATATCATTATCATTATTTGGCGACTATCAATATCATAATCATAATTTCTTACTTATTTCTCAGTTATAGCCTATACGTCCTTTCGTTTCGTATCTACTACACATATATACTGCATATGCAAAGATGAGGTGCATATCTGTCGACTTGCAATTAAACATTTTTGCAAATGAGATGAAGGAAGTCATTCCTGTGGTAAAGACATGTTCCCTTTAAAAACAATTTATTCATACCGGTTTATTCATACCGGTTTATTCATACCGTCAACCATTACATCTCTGACGTCACACAAGAACTATGACGTCAGACGATTAAACGCATCTAACTCTAGTAGCAAGTCTAAACCAGTAATGTCAGGCAATGAGTGTAGGTTCCCGCCCACTCAACAGCCGCATCGCGTGACGTAGGGTTAAAAGGCAGAGAGGTTATGTCTAATGGAATGGAATTTAATTCGACCTAAAAGGACAAGCGGTCTAATTAAACCAATGGACGAGCCACTGAACACTAATGCAAGGTCTTTAGACCTTGCACTAATGTACGGCTGTAGCTCTACTACGTTCTGGCGTTCACTACGTTCTGGCGTTCGGGCAGAGGCGAACGGGAAGCTGCCTTGAGGAACTTAGCCAGTTTCCAAGCAGATACTTAGGCACTTCTTGATTTACCAACAGCGTAGCAGACTGATCTTTCTGGTTTTGCGAACTTGTACATTTTTCAACGATGTATCAAAAATGTACTGTAATTGTTTTTCTTTTGCAGGAATTTGAGAGTGAGTGTTTTTCATTGGTTACTGTATTGTTGAGGTTCAGGGGTTATTTCTGTCTGAAACTTATGTATTAAAATTAAGTATATGGAGGGGGGGGGGGGGATTATTTTCTTTGTCCCCTTGAATTGACTTTGCACTCTTATTGAAGTTGGATGCTATTCCACCTTTAGTGGACTTAGTGTGGTGTTTTGGTGAATACTACTTGATAAAAGTTTAGTATTTTGTGTGGTGGTCAAACCAGCCATCACAGTACTTTTAGATACTTTGTTTCAGAAGGGAATGAACTGAACTGAATTGAATATGAAATTTAGGCCAAAGGCCAAGCACTGGGACCTATGCGACCATTCAGCGCTGAAATGGAAACTGACTGTAAAAGGGTTGATAGGTGTAACATGAGGAAAACCTCGCAGTGGCACTATGAAGCAATTGTTAAGAGAGGTTGGAAAGTAAGATGAAAGAAAGAGAATATGAAAGGAGATACAGTAAAAGGAACGGAAGGGGTTGCAGCTAGGGGCCGAAGGCACGCTACAAAGAACCTTAAGTAATGCCGACAGTACACTGCATGAGGTGCACTGACGACACTACCCTCCTACCGGGTCAAAAGGTAATGGAAATTAATATGATTTCAGTGCAAAGCTTTTAAATTACGAATCCTTGTTCAGTAGACTTCGAAATCTCTTACGGGCCTAAATACTCGAAAAAGATCCATTCAGTCAGCTGAGAAATTTTATAAACAATAAATGAGAGAGAGAGAAGAGAGAGAGAGAGAGAGAGAGAGAGAGAGAGAGAGCAACAAAATTTACGCTGTTTTTTTTTCTTTTTCTTGTGCTCTGGCTTAGATGTCATTAAGATACCACGAGTAATTAAGGCTTTTAAAGTTCTCAAACAACTTCTCATGAATTAATTATTAGTCCCTAGCCAACAAAGTCGAAGGGACCTTCATTTTTACTCCGTTTGTCCGTCTGTCAATTCGCCAGTCTGTCTGCACTTCAGCGTGTCCGTCACGCTTGCCTTGTCACCAGAACCACTCCTAGATAATGAAGGGATTCTTATCAAACCAGATACGAAAATAGACTATCACGTACAGATGTGGTTGAAAGAGATCATCACAGTTCCTCCTACTCAGCAGAAGGGATTCCAATCCAATTTGGAATAGTATAAAGGTTCAACATCATGTCTCGAAGTGCATAAAGAGATATATCGTTCGCCGCCTCTGTCAACGTGTGTTCACGTTTCGTTGGTCACTGCAACGTCTCCTAAAAGCACAATGAAGAAAAGATACATATTCGTACCTATATCTGTCTATCAAGCTATCTATCTACCTGTATACCTACACAAACGCGCGCGCGCGCGCACACACACACATATATTATATATATTATATATATATAATATTTTAAATTTATTATTTATATATATTATATTCCCGTTATATTTTATTTAATAAAATCCAGTATGATATATATATATATATATATTATATATTATATAATATATATATATATCTCTATATATAATATATAGAAAATTTAGATATATATATATATATATATATATATATAATAGTATATATATTATATATCTATACTAGATAATATATAATATACTCTATATATATATATATATACTATTATATATCTATATATTTTTATATCTAATATATATGTGTGTGTGTGCGTGTGTGTGTGTATTAACATATATAATTAAAATATTTAAACTGGTATATGTTATCTACACATCATAATATATTGTGACGAAGTGCCAAGTATCTGGTTACTACACTTACCATTCATTAATTGATACCTCACAAAAGCCAGACACCTGAACCCTCATCACAGGTACTAAACGACTGAATACTCTAAAGGCAACAGTGATCCCTTAACAACTTACCAGTATTGCAGAAAATCAGACTAAGTTCATCAAAACAGGTGTGAGGTAATCTTGTAAGTAATTAAATTAATCAAAGGGCATCACTCCATCAACAACTTTAAAACTCTAAGTATTTCCCTGATTTCAGAAGTCTAAGTACTTCCCTGGTTCTAAGTCACTTCAAGTTAATTGAAGGAAAACAGATCAATCTCCACTCTATGTTTCTACCTAACATAAATATAATCAAATTCAAATATACTGGTTAGAAATGAAAACACTTATAAACATTTCAAATACAAAAATTTATTATTAAACTCAAAATTTATAAGTGAAATTCACAATATCAGGGAAAATTACTGTTACTTGAAAACAAAGTAAAGTTTAATTAATTCTTGAATCAATTAAGTAAAATTGAATTAAAATTAATTTATCACAAAATTCAAGAAAATTAATTCAATCAAAATACAAAAGTGTTAGGCAATAATTGAAATTTGGAAATTAATTCACAAGTGTTAAACAACAATAAAACTTGAAAAGAATTCTAAGTAAATGCAAATTAATTCACAAGTGTTAAATTTAATTAATTGTGTAATGATTAATTAATGAAAATAGCTAAGTTAATTAAATTGTGAATGCAAATGAAAATACAGAAAAATTTCGAAAATATCGAAGTCTGAAAGAGTATTAATCACACAGAATATAAAATAAAAAGGCACACTTCAATAAGAAAATGGACAAATGCACAAAACATAAAAATCATTTCAAATGAATAAACACAAAACACAAAAATTTGCAATGTGTAAAAGTGTAAATCTTTTCACTCAAAACATTGTAACCATTAGTTATCAGTTTTTACCAAACCACTGTTCCTTTTAGTTATTACAGGCGGTCCCTGGGTTACGACGGCTCCGGCTTACGACGTTCCGAGGTTACGACGCTTTTTCTTAAATATTCATTGAAAAATCCACCCTGGGTTACGGCGCTTGTTCCGAGGTTACGACACTGACGCTTCCGACGCTCCGAGTTAACGACACTTTTAAAAAACGCATGCTATGATAAGAATCCTTTATAGTTTAGCACAGTATATTAATAAAAATAAGTTTTTGGTTAGATTACAGCAAAAATTTTGAGGTTCTGATGATTTTCGACACTTTTTATGTCGTATTTTTAAAAATTTTTTTAGTGACGCCTCATATGTGGAACTAGTTTCCGAGCGAATGAATACACTAGCTTGGGATGCGCAGTTTATAACAGTCCAAAAGCGCAAATAATGAAAAATTCATTGCTTGTTTCCAGTGCATAATTAACAAAACTAAGTTTCTGGTTAGATTACAACGCAAATTCCAAGGTTACGACGTTTTTTTATGCTTTTTAACGATTACGCAGAACTAGTTTCTGAGTGGAGGCGCATAAATTAATTTACGCTATTAAACTGTATGGTAAATTGACCGAATAACGACCTCGCAGGGTCGAGGATGCTAAGCGTAACAATACCAAACGACGCCACTTCAATCGCATGCCTGCCTTCATTTCACTAGGTTGTGTCTTGCTACGTTGCTGAGTTTTTTTTGCATTTTTCTTGCCTTTACTATGGCTCCTAAACGGCAGAGTACTTCCTCCGATGATAGTTCATCCAAGAAGAGGAAGGTCATCACCATGGAGGTAAAATACGACGTCGTCAAGCGTTCTGAGAAGGGAGAAACGAACACCGAGATAGGTCGTGCTTTAGGCCTGAGCAGGACGACGGTGGTAACCATAGTCAAGGATAAGGAACCTATTCTGAAGCACGTTAAGGATGCTGCACCGATGAAGTCAACGGTGATAAACGAGAAGCAACGTAGCCAGAGCATTGTGGAAATGGAGAAGTTGCTGATGATCTGGCTGGAGGACCAGAACCGGCGACATGTTCCGGTGAGCTTAGGTGTGATCCAGGAGAAGGCTAGAGAGCTGCATGAGGCAGTAGTGAAAAAGTTTGGAGAAGGCAGTGCTGGTGGTGAATTTGCCGCGAGTAGAGATTGGTTTAATCGGTTCAAGGCTCGTGCAAGTTTGCATAATGTGAAGCTGCAAGGTGAAGCTGCTAGTGCTGATAGCGAAGCAGCAGAAAGTTTTCCAAGTGGTTTGGCTGAGATAATTAAGGATGGTGGTTACACAGCTGACCAAGCTTTTAATGTGGATGAAACTGGATTATTTTGGAAAAGAATGCCAAACCGAACGTACCTTTCCAAGGAGGAGAAGTCAGCACCTGGCTATAAAGCTGGTAAGGAGCGACTGACTTTGCTGTTTGGGGCCAATGCAAGTGGCGATTTGAAACTTAAGCCCTTGCTGGTGTATTTGGCCGAGAATCCGAGGGCTTTCAAGAGCATTTTCAAGAGTCTACTCCCTGTGATTTGGATATCTAACAAGAAGGCTTGTGTTACCTTGATGGTCTTCGAAGATTGGTTCAATGACCATTTCGTGCCAGCAGTGGAACGGTATTTGACTTCGAAGGGTCTGCCTTTTAAGGCCCTTTTAGTTCTGAACAATGCCCCTGGTCACCCTTCAAATTTGAGCGACATGCACCCTAATGTGAAGGTGGTGTACCTCCCACCCAATACCACATCGCTGATACAGCCGATGGACTAGGGAGTAATTGCTAATTTCAAGGCTTACTACCTTAGAAGGACCCTACGTTTTGCTTTGAGGGCCATAGAAGCTAACAAGGAGTTGACACTGAAGCAGTTCTGGAAGGGCTACTACATTGCTGATGCAGTGAAGAACATTGCAAGTGCTTGGGACGAGGTGAAGACGACCACTTTAAATGGGGCCTGGAAGAAACTGTGTCCACAGTTTGTGCACAGTTTTGAAGGCTTTGACCAGGCAGAAGACGTCGAGACTGTGACGAGGAAGATCGTAGGGCTAAGCAAGAGGCTGAAACTAGATCTTGAACCTGATGATGTAACAGAGCTGCTGGCATCCCATGGAGAGGAACTGTCAGCAGAGGACCCCCTTGAGCTAGAGCAGCAGATGATTGAGGAGGAGGAGGAGGCACCAGAGCCAAACCCCAGGTCATTAACTGTGAAAAGCTTGTCAGAGGGTTTTACTCATCTGGAGAGAGCCTTGACTTCTTTTGAAGCAGAAGACCCTAACGTTGCCAGGTTTGACAAAATCAAGAGAGGAATCATGGATTTGGTGACTTTCTACAAGGAGACCCTGAAGGAGAAGCAGACGAAGAGAAGTGTGCAGTCCAGGCTTGACACTTTCTTTCACAAGTCTCCAGTACCACCACCTCCCACTCCTAGTCCTGGTAAGGAATTCTGAACTGTTTTACTAATTTATGTGTTTACATACTGTATATAAAATATGTTAATTTTTTAATGTAACATATACTAAATGTTAGAGTAAATTGTAACTTCATTAATTTTCATCATTTGTAATTTTATTGCAGAAGTGGTGACAGTTCCAGATCCCCCTGTACCTGTGACAGTTCCAGATTCCCTGTACCTGGACCCTCTGTAGCAGCCCGTCCACCTGTATCAGGTAAGAAATTTCATTTTTCTCATTTTCATGTTGGAAATTGTTTACTACATTATGGCATACATACACTACTAGTACAATGTGTTTGATGTTGCATAACCATTTTTTTTTTGGTATCATTCCAGGCTCCTTTGATAGTGACGGCGACCCAGATGACCCTGAGCCCCTCCATGGTTTGGATGTCTCGCCCTATTCATCAGGTAAGGAATCCTTAACAAATTTGTAAAATGTTTTATAAATTGCCAATAGAAATTTTATTAAAAGTGTACATATGCTACAGTTACATCCACCTTATTTATGTACCCTATCATTCTTTCCAGATCTAGATGTACCCTCTTCAGAGCCCAAATCAGTTGATACGACTAGTATCACCTCTCCAACTACTTCAGGTAAAAGAATTCTTCATTTTTTATATTGTATACCACATATGTCAAACAGTAATATATATTATGTGCAGTAGTTAATACATTACAGTACATACTCTATCATTTATATTTTTTATCATTCCAGACTCCCAAGCACCTGCACATCCCACTCCATAGCCCAGCCACTCTCATCTACCATATGCCCATCCCAGTTAGCAAGCCAACCACTAGAATTTGGTAAGGACACTATTTTTATGAATGTTTTATTATTACATATGTAATAACCATGTTATGTATGTAACATACATACAGAGTGTAGTTACTTTACTAATCATATGTACATTATCATTCCAGACTGACATGCACCTTGTGACTTATATAAACCAGACCTCTACATAGCCTACATCTCTTCATTTTGCTGAAGATAAGGAATTCTCAATTGTTTTTAATGTGTACATACAGTAAATTGTTAATTATGGAACAGTAAATTTTGTACACTTAAGTGGTTACATACTGTCCTTTAATATTAATTCTTCATTCCAGGCTGCCCATCATCCTAGCCTGTTATCTGTGATAAAGCACACTGAAGTTAGGTATGGAATGCATCCTTATCATTGCAGGCTTCCTACACATGAATGCTACTACACCTCCATCTCCATCTCCCACAACCTAGGTAACAGCTTTGAGACTCACTAAAAGTTGGTAAGTTATGTAAGGAATATCTAAATTAAGTTTTATACTACATGTTATATCTTATAAACCACTGTACATATGGTACATACTACATATTAATGTATGTAACTTACTATGCATAGAGGACTTACTGACATAATTATTTTTTGTACATTCGAGAATCCCAGAACCCCCTGAATGATGTAGGCTATGGGGCCACATAAAGCTTTGTCCAGGGTTACATAGCACGACAACTTTAAACTAAAAGTAAGGAATTAATTAACATATATTAACTCTTTTACTCTTGATATATCTAATTTACATATTGCATTCAGGACTTTGTGTAGTATTTTGTACTAATTGTGTTACTTTTACCTTCCAGAACCACAATTTTTCAATGATAACTCCAGGTTGTACTACACATTAGTGTCACCAAAGGATTACGACAAGTAGAAGCACCATTTTTTGATGAAAAAACCTTCAGGAAAGTATATTAAATGTAACATGTAGTGTACCAAAGGATGACAAGTAAGGTTTTTACATACAGTACATACGTATAACTTTTTTTTATTAGGAATTTCTAACTAAGTTTGATTACATGTTATAAACCACTGTATGGTATATTACTGTATGTAACTTACTATGCATACATGACTTAACTTAGATAATTTTTTGGTACATTCCAGAATGCCAGAACCCCCTGAATGATGTAGGCTATGGGGCCACATAAAACTTTGTCCAGGGTTACATACATAGCACGACAACTTTAAACTACTAAAAGTAAGGAATAATACATACATTAACTAAGTTTTATGCATGTTATATCTTATATTAAACCACTGTATGGTGCATATTACTGTATGTAACTTACTATGCATAGAGGACTTACTGACATAATTATTTTTTGTACATTCCAGAATCCCAGAACCCCCTGAATGATGTAGGCTATGGGGCCACATAAAACTTTGTCCAGGGTTACATAGCACGACAACTTTAAACTAAAAGTAAGGAATTAATTAACATACATTAACTCTTTTTCTCTTGATATATCTAATTTACATATTGCATTCAGGACTTTGTGTAGTATTTGTACTAATTGTGTATACTTTTACCTTCCAGAACCAACAATAGTGGATTTAAATCACTCCAAGATGTAGTACTCATTAGTGTTACCAAAGGATTACTACAAGAATCTGCATGTATAGTGTCACCAGAGGATTACAGTAAAGTTTATACCTTCAAGAACCATCCTTTTTGCATTGAAATAACCCCAGGTTGTACATAAAACGTACATTAAACAACATGCACTGTACACATAAGGATTACAAGTAAGGTTTTTATAACTTTTTATTAGTTCAAGACATATTTCCAAGCGTCGTTCCGGCTTACGACGATTTTCAGCTTACGACGCGTCTCAAGAACGGAACCCCCATCATAACCCGGGGACTGCCTGTAGTTGCAACTAATAAAAATATAACACACTTTACCTTTTTGGTATACCATTGCTGCAGCTTGTTTCACACTTTCACAAAACCAGGCGCCGTTACAACAATGTTTGTTCAGATTCCACAAAAAACACTAAATACTACTAAATAAACTCTAAGAAATATCAAATCTGAAATTTACAAATTACGATTGACCATTCAACAAGTACGAAATCGTTATGTTACTTTAAGATCAAAAGTGCTATGCGATGGAGAGAGAGAGAGGAGAGAGAGAGAGGGGGGAAGAGACGAGAGAGAGAGAGAGGAGAGGGAGATGTGAACGGTTTGAGTCTTTAAGCCCGAATGAAAAACTTCTCCCTTACGGAAGCTGGACTGGAGATGACACAAAACGTTTTGGGCAATAATGCTTCCAGAAGCTTCGAAATCTTACACAACTTTACATACAAAATGTGTAATCTGCATGTGGCACTCGGCAAAGACATACGCGTACGAGACCAGTCTGTTAAAAAAAGACACGTACTCAACTCGATCGACCGAAGCAGAAGTCCCATATCACACATGATGACAGAATCCCAAAACACAATGAAGACTCGAGCTCGCTTATCAAAAAAGTGTTGACAGATTTTGAAAAACAACTCTAGCTTTGAACGGACAAGATATTCTCTCTCTTTCTACATTCTATGTTATATATTCTTTTACAATTATGTAATGCGAAATCTGAACACACATTTAAAACATCCTATCTCTAAGCTATCTAGGAATCTGAAAAAATGTTGCACAATTCTACATACACAATACTTTATACAGTCAAAGAGGGGATATATGCATTTTGACAGTAGCAATATATAATATATATATATA
>NC_087210.1:68762788-68770288 GCF_015104395.2 Macrobrachium nipponense
TAGCTTAATGCAAATAAATATTTAGGTCTACTTATGCAAATAATAAGACAACACGCTTAGCTGTTTTATCAACACGGCAGATACTTTCATACACACACATTACATGGCTTCCTACACATGTCGATTTAATTTTTATTAAATAAAGAACTATCCGTTTACAGTGCTAATACTAAGGTCGCAGAGAATTTAATAATAATAATAATAATAATAATAATAATAATAATAATAATAATAATAATAATAATTCTTTAGTCTGTCTCATATATTGTCCGTGCATTGGTTTGTTATTCCATTCCTCTGTTCTGCTTGTCTTTCTCCTGTCTCTGTATATTTTTGGGTCTTCGTCTACTTTTATCAGTCCTTCTTCCCATGCACTCTTGAGCCACTCGTCTTCACTGGTCTTCATATATTGCCCCAGTGCTCTGTTCTCGATGTTGACGCAGTCCTCTATGCTTAGCAGTCCCCTCCCTCCTTCCTTTCGTGTTATGTATAGTCTGTCCGTATTTGCTCTTGGGTGTAGTGCTTTGTGTATTGTCATTAGTTTCCTCGTTTTCTGGTCTATGCTGCGAAGTTCTGCCTTCGTCCATTCCACTATTCCTGCGCTGTATCTGATTACTGGCACTGCCCATGTGTTTATGGCTTTTATCATATTTCCGGCGTTGAGTTTTGACGAGTATCACCTTGAGTCTCTGCATATATTCTTTCCTGATCGTGTCCTTCATCTCTTGATGTTTTATATCCCCTCCTTCCATTATTCCCAGGTATTTGTATCCCGACTCATCTATGTGTTTGATGTTGTTCCCATCTGGTAGCTTTATCCCTTCAGTCCTTGTTACTTTGCCCTTTTGTATGTTGACTAAGGCACAATTTTCTATTCCAAACTCCATCCTGATGTCCCCAGATACAATCCTTACAGTCTGGATTAGGGTATCTATTTCCTTGATGCTCTTACCATACAGCTTGATGTCGTCCATGAACATCAGATGTTACTTCTGTTGCCTCTTTTCTTGAGTTGGTACCCAGCATCCATCTTCTGCAGTGCTTTTGTCATGGGAATCATGGCTACTACGAAGAGTAGTGGGGACAGTGAGTCGCCCTGAAAGATCCCTCTCCTGATATTAACCTCTGCTAGTCTTATTCCAGAGCTTGTAAGTATTGTATTCCAGTTGCGCATTGTATTTTTGAGGAAGCTGATGGTGTTTTCCTCTGCCCCATATATTTTCAGGCATTCTATTAGCCATGTGTGTGGTACCATGTCGAAGGCTTTCTTATAGTCTATCCATGCCATGCTTAGGTTGGTTTTTCTTCTCTTACTGTTCTTCATTACCATTTTGTCTATCAGGAGCTGGTCTTTTCTGCCCCTACACTTCCTTCTGCAGCCTTTCTGTTGGTGGGGGATGGTGTTTGTATCCTCTGGTAGTTATATAGCCTTTCGCTGATGATACCTGTTAGTAACTTCCACATTATTGGTAGGCAGGTGATAGGCCTGTAGTTACTGGCTATATTTCCCTTACTCTTGTCTTTCTGGACTAAGGGAATGGCTACTAAGGGGAGAGCTCAAGAAGGAAACTGAAGGAATGATAAAATCGGCACAAGATCAGGCCCTAAAACGATAGATGGAAATAGCATCTCTCCCATATGTAGGAAGTGCAATACGAAAAATGAAACCATAAACCACATAGCAAGCGAATGTCCGGCACTTGCACAGAACCAGTACAAAAAGAGGCATGATTCAGTAGCAAGCCCTCCACTGGAGCCTTTGCAAGAAACACCAGCTACCTTGCAGTAATAAGTGGTACTAACACCAACCTGAAGGAGTGATAGAAAACTATCAGGCAAAGATCCTCTAGGACTATGGTATCAGAACAGGTAAGGTGATACGTGCAAATAGACCAGACGTGACGTTGATTGACAAAATCAAGAAGAAAGTATCAGTCATAGATGTCGCAATACCATGGGACACCAGAGTTGAAGAGAAAGAGAGGGAAAAAATGGATAAGTATCAAAACCTGAAAATAGAAATAAGAAGGATATGGGATATGCCAGTGGAAATTGTACCCATAATCATAGGAACACTAGGCACGATCCCAAGATCCCTGAAAAGGAATCTGGAAAAACTAGAGGCTGAAGTAGCTCCAGGACTCATGCAGAAGAGTGTGATCCTAGAAACGGCGCACATACTAGTAAGAAAAGTGATGGACTCCTAAGGAGGCAGGATGCAACCCGGAACCCCACACTATAAATACCACCCAGTCGAATTAGAGGACTGTGATAGAGCAAAAAAAAATATATATAATAATAATAATAATAATAATAATAATAATAATAATAATAATAATAATAATAATAATAATAATAATAATAATAATAATAATAAATTGTAAAGATGCAGCTAAAAAAAACTGAAAAGACAGCAAGGCTCACAGGTCGTGCTATCGCACAAATAAAATCTCGCGCGATGAGCAACAACTGGCGCAGCAGGATGTGTTGTCATTGTTTCGGTAGTCCTCTAGATCACCGACAATAACAATAACATAATAAAAGCACGAAGTCGAGACCAAAACTCGGCCGCAGCCACTTGGCACAGTGTGAATGAATTCTTTAACACTTTCCTGCTTATATGAACAAATACCAGTCAAAATGATGAAGCTTGAATGCCTCCTTTCAAGACCAAATTCGGTAAAATTAAGCATTTGTTATAGAATTTGCTTTATAATCTATCACTGTGAAAAGGACACGCTGGTTATATAACCGTCTTCGAAGCACTGAAAAAGCTGAAAACTGTGAACATATACTTGACCCACTTCTGCAAAGGGTTAAACAGTTTTGAGGAAATCGCCCCACGAATGTTTTCAGCAAGTTTCAGGTAATCCAGGAAATTGACAAACTGAGGTTGGGCCGACACAGAAAACGGAACGAAAATATAAACCTGGCTGAGGTAATTCATGGCACTTTATTCTTTTAATCTCTCAGTTAAGATAATCAGGAACTTTCGGACTTCTCCCATTGGACCCGGAGCATGATATCAATAATAGCAGTAATAATATGGACTGACTGAATGTTTTTCGTAGTGGAATAACGTTCAGCAACAATAGTAATGCAGACCTATATAAGGGAATGACCAAAACGCTTTCGACACCGAAACTGCATTCATTTTCACATATTCCATTCTGATTTTTTTTTTTTTACGAAAGTCATAATTCTTCATTATTAGTTACTAAATAAATAGCATGAAAAATTGTCAGTATCAACTATCAGGAAACGACAATTAATTGCCAGAAACCACCAGCAAATGATATCCAATTATAGTCATCTATAAAATGGCAAAGGTAATGTGGTGTAATTACGATTACAACAAAATCAATGACGTCTCCCAGTCATAGCCCAGTACACGTAGTATATGACTCAGTTGCTGGTGTTATATTTAGATACAATAACAAAACAACAATGGATTCTCTGTCAGGCTTTTGTATTGTTCAGTTCAAGCTTCATTTCTTAATCAAATTCTCTCACTGAATTCTTGGAAAATTTGCAGAAATTCTTAGAAGAACTGACTCATCTTCCTCGTTCATCTATAACTGCTGTTCAAGCTTGTATAATGAGACAGAGTTACGCATAAGAAAAACTGCATCTTTAATTCCTTCTCAGATGTATTTGTCTCTAGTGTCAATTTCTTTCATTCTTTGCAGGATCTTTCGTTCGCGGTTGATACGAACTGAAATCAGTGCATAAGATATATCAGATAATAAGAACAATATGAACTGCAATCGCAGGGTCTACAGATTTCATATCATGTTTATTATGAAGAACCAGTATGAGAAACAATACGTTGAGAAACAATACGTTATCTTTGGCAGCTTCTCTCTATTTACATGCGCATGTGCAGTTGTGAGTGTAAAACATTTAATATAAGCGTTTTTACACAAATTTTCCTCAATACAGAGACAGACGACGTTAGGTACGAAATTGTTACATATACCTTCTCCTCCTTCCACTGCTTTTTTCAGGTGTTTCACCAGGGCAACAAGTGCAAATCACCGTGTGTTTAATTATTAGGTCACAAGTGTACAATTTAGTTAATATATTTTTTTTGGCACGTATATTGATTTGAAAAATATGGAACCTCTTTACCTTTCTCCCGTCTCTCTCTCTCTCTCTCTATCTCTCTCTCTCTCTCTCTCTCTCATCTCTCTATATCTATATATATCTATATATATATATATATATATATATATGTATGGAGAGAGAGAGAGAGGAGAGAGAGACGACGAGAGAGAGAGAGAGAGAGAGAGGAAAGGTAAAGAGGTTCCATAGTTTTAAAATCAATATACGTGCCAAGAAAAATATATTAACTAAATCGTACATTTGTGGCCCAATTATTAAACACGGTGATTTACACTTGTTGCTCTGGTGAAACATTTATATATATACATATATATATATATATATATATATATATATATATATATATATATATATATATATATATATATATACACACACACACAGCTACGTAACCTAGAGGCGAAGAACCCAAATTTTATAAGAATCGGTTGGAATTAATTCCACAATTTCAAAAAAGTGTCTGTCATACAAATGGTAACAGACAGCCTGAGCCACTGTGACAAAATTGAAGTGAGAATAATAAGCAGGAAATACAAAGTGGGTTAATTATAAGTAGATTTGGACATTAACTTCAGTACACAGATCAATGAGCCTCAGCAAATACGGGAACAGTGTTGTATAAAGATGGGGGAAGTCTTTCGTGAGTCTCTTTATTTCTCATCTCAAAATAATAGTAGATGTATGGAGACGAATTTTCTGCTTTAATGGTGTATTGGGAAGTTTAGAATTTATAACTTCGTTCGGCCAAATACGAGCTATGTACATTGTCAATGACACGGTTGTAAACATTTCCCCATTATTATTATTATTATTATTATTATTTATTTATTTATTTTTTTATTTTTTTGCTCTATCACAGTCCTCCAATTCGACTGGGTGGTATTTATAGTGTGGGGTTCCGGGTTGCATCCTGCCTCCTTAGGAGTCCATCACTCTTCTTACTATGTGTGCCGTTTCTAGGATCACACTCTTCTGCATGAGTCCTGGAGCTACTTCAGCCTCTAGTTTTTCTAGATTCCTTTTCAGGGATCTTGGATCGTGATCGTCCTAGTGCTCCTATGATTATGGGTACGATTTCCACTGGCATATCCCATATCCTTCATTTCTATTTTCAGATCTTGATACTTATCCATTTTTTCCCTTTCTTTCTCTTCAACTCTGGTGTCCCATGGTATTGCGACATCAATGAGTGATACTTTCTTCTTGACCTTGTCAATCAACGTCACGTCTGGTCTGTTTGCACGTATCACCCTATCCGTTCTGATACCATAGTCCCAGAGGATCTTTGCCTGATCGTTTTCTATCACTCCTTCAGCTTGGTGCTCGTACCACTTATTACTGCAAGGTAGCTGATGTTTCTTGCACAGGCTCCAGTGGAGGGCTTTTGCTACTGAATCATGCCTCTTTTTGTACTGGTTCTGTGCAAGTGCCGGGCATTCACTTGCTATGTGGTTTATGGTTTCACTTTTCGTATTGCATTTCCTACATATGGGAGAGATGTTATTTCCGTCTATCTTACTTTGAACATATCTGGTTCTTAGGGCCTGATCTTGTGCCGCTGTTATCATTCCTTCAGTTTCCTTCTTTAGCTCTCCCCTCTGTAGCCATTGCCAATTGTCATCGCTGGCTAGTTCTTTAGTCTGTCTCATGTATTGTCCGTGCATTGGTTTGTTGTGCCAGTCCTCTGTTCTTTCTGTCTTTCTCCTGTCTCTGTATATTTCTGGGTCTTCGTCTGCTTTTATTAGTCCTTCTTCCCATGCACTCTTTAGCCACTCGTCTTCACTGGTTTTCAGATATTGCCCCAGTGCTCTGTTTTCGATGTTGACGCAGTCCTCTATACTTAGTAGTCCTCTCCCTCCTTCCTTTCGTGTTATGTATAGTCTGTCCGTATTTGCTCTTGGGTGTAGTGCTTTGTGTATTGTCATATGTTTCCTGGTTTTCTGATCTATGCTGCGGAGTTCTGCCTTCGTCCATTCCACTATTCCTGCGCTGTATCTGATTACTGGCACTGCCCATGTGTTTATGGCTTTTATCATATTTCCGGCGTTGAGTTTTGACTTGAGTATCGCCTTGAGTCTCTGCATATATTCTTTCCTGATCGTGTCCTTCATCTCTTGGTGTTTTATATCTCCTCCTTCCATTATTCCCAGGTATTTATATCCTGTCTCATCTATGTGTTTGATGTTGCTCCCATCTGGTAGCTTTATCCCTTCAGTTCTCGTTACTTTGCCTTTTTGTATGTTGACTAAGGCGCATTTTTCTATTCCAAACTCCATCCTGATGTCCCCAGATACAATCCTTACAGTCTGGATTAGGGTATCTATTTCCTTGATGCTCTTACCATACAGCTTGATGTCGTCCATGAACATCAGATGGTTGATTCTGTTGCCTCTTTTCTTGAGTTGGTACCCGGCATCCATCTTCTGTAGTACTTTTGTCATGGGAATCATGGCTACTATGAAGAGTAGTGGGGACAGTGAGTCTCCCTGGAAGATCCCTCTCCTGATATTAACCTCTGCTAGTTTTATTCCAGAGCTTGTAAGTATTGTATTCCAGTTGCGCATTGTATTTTTGAGGAAGCTGATGGTGTTTTCCTCTGCCCCATATATTTTCAGGCATTCTATTAGCCATGTGTGTGGTATCATGTCGAAGGCTTTCTTATAGTCTATCCATGCCATGCTTAGGTTGGTTTTCCTTCTCCTACTGTTCTTCATTACCATTTTGTCTATCAGGAGCTGGTCTTTTCTGCCCCTACACTTCCTTCTGCAGCCTTTCTGTTGGTGGGGGATGGTGTTTGTCTCCTCTAGGTAGTTGTATAGCCTTTCACTGATGATACCTGTTAGTAACTTCCACACATTATGGGTAGGCAGGTGATAGGCCTGTAGTTACTGGCTATATTTCCCTTACTCTTGTCTTTTTGTACTAAGGATGTTCTTCCTGTGGTCATCCATTTGGGTGCTTGGTGATTTGAGATACAATGCTGGAGTTGTTCTGCTATTATTATTATTATTATTATTATTATTATTATTATTATTATTATTATTATTATTATTATTATTATTATTATTATTATTATTATTCCCCTTGATTCTTATAATTACCATAACCTTCACCTTCATCATCATAGTATTATCATAACCAAGCATCACAAACGAAATGAATACAAAGCCAATAATAAATTAATATTCCTTACACACACATGTATATATATATATATATATATATATATATATATATATATATATCATACATGCATATAAATGTATGTGCGTATATATGTACATATAGATACTATACATATTCATAAATAAATATATATATATATATATATATATATATATATTCATACATAATTACATATATATATATATATAT
>NC_087210.1:68775288-68807788 GCF_015104395.2 Macrobrachium nipponense
ATTATCATTATTAATAATAATCAACACCAACATCACGATAATAAGCCCTATTACTATTTTTAGGAACTGCATCGTCATTATCACTATCATCTCCGACTTTATCACTGTTATCATATCTAAAATTTATTTAATAATCTCTCTCTCTCTCTCTCTCTCTCTCTCTCTCTCTCTCTCTCTCTCTCATGATGCTACCTCGTGATAACCTCCCTTTTTAAATAGACTAAACGATTCTCTCTCTCTCTCTCTCTCTCTCTCTCTCCATCAGGCAAACAGGTTACCAAGAGAGCCTGAATATGTATGACTTAGAAACACGACGATTGTGAGGACAACTAATAGAAATAATAATAAACTGCCACCAGAAGTTGTAAAAAGCTGTAAAAAGAAGGTAGACAAAATCATTAGAACACTGTGACTGTGAATGAATTATGAAACCTGCTCCTAGAGATAAGTGAGCACATAATGTCTCCTTGGATGGACTAATAAGTCTTTGAGACATCCTAATCCTTGTAACTACTCCTTGTAACTCTCTCTCTCTCTCTCTCTCTCTCTCTCTCTCTCTCTCATGCACCTTCATGCTACCTTGTGATTATTTCCCTTCCTTTATATTTCTACTATACAACTTTTTAAGAACAAATTTAGACTGAATATTGTTAGCTCTCTCTCTCTCTCTCTCTCTCTCTCTCTCTCTCTCTCTCTCTCTCTCTCTCTCTCTCTCTCTCTCAAAGGCCACAACGAGACAAGAAAACATTGAATAACTTAAGACAATACGCTGACGCCACAGGAACAAAGTTGGGAAATAAACAAATAAATAAATAAATAAATAAAAATTCAGACAAACTACCAACAAAAGGTTTCGATGAAACAGAAAACAACAATATGGGCAACAGCTTCCCTTCCTACGCCGTGCGTATCGGCATCCAACGGCCCATCCCGTCACCCTACGCACAGGAGAAAAATACCCATTGACCGGCATCCATATTAAAGAATTAGTCACGCATGAGATCAAATAATAATTTTAGAGTGAAACTCTCAATCCCCGTCGTTAACAATTTAATTATACCGGCCGAAGTGGGGGATTTACGTTGGGCGACAGGCGCTGAATTGGTTTGGGGACTGGGGTGCTCTGATATTTATAAATATGCGTAATATGTATACGCAAGCGCACGCAAGCACACACGATTATAAAATAACATATCATATAAATATATACATACTATATATATATATATATATATATATATATATATATATATATATATGAACCCTTGCACACACACAGACATATATATATATATATATATATAATATATATATATATATATATATATATATATATATTATATATATATGTCTGTGTGTATGCAAGGGTTTATACCCAATAAATGAACGTCAATGCATACTAAAGCATAAACATAAACATAAGTGCCCATGCCAGTCATTATATTGCATGCTATAGTCTTACATTACTTATTTGATCAAAAGATGAATGCCTTAAACGTGTTTTTTAAAATTACTACATTGTCTCAATAGTGAAAGTTCTGGAAGAATATCAAATTAATCTTTGTCTTGAAATGGATATACCAATCATATCATTTCTGGAGATCTTCCTATCTGATGCCTCCAATCATTGGCTGTATCAGGTTGGCTCCTTCTGACACATCAGTCATATCTTCTGCTATTTACGGATCCTTTTTCTCTTCAAATGAATATAACCAAGTCATTGAATCATTGAACTTATAATGAATAGATCACGAATGACTCCGACCAGGAGTTCGCTCTGACCTGGCCACCATTTCACCAATGAACCTCATGAACGACTCTTTGCCTGTGTCTGGTCTTGGCAATACGTCACATCTGCTGCTCCTCGGATCACGTGGTCGAGGGGTCTAGTTGTTGTTTGCTGGTCATTATGAGATTCTTTGTTCATTTTCTGGTTTAAAGTTTAGTTTATAGTCTGAAAACTTTAAAGATATTCACAATATGGGTTGCTCTAACCGAACTGCTGCAATAACTGAAGACGCAAGCGTTAATCATGTATAGTATCAACTGTTTATTGTTTTTTTTTTAATTCTTTTTCTATATCAGGCATGCAGTACTTACTAAAGCTTCTGGAACTACATAACCAACAAATGAAGAGACGCGGCCACTGCCCAAGTCAGACTAGGCCGTGTCTGTGCCCAGACAACCCTCGAGAGCCCCCACCCGGAGACGACAAGGGAAGCAAATACTCTTGCTAATGCCCGAAGGTCACGTGTCATTACTCTGTAAGTAGGCCAGGGTCATCTTCACTACTACACCCTCTACGCCCCTGCTGAGATGGGGCACGCCTTAATATCCTGTGCCCACACGGGGGTGTGACCATCCTTCCTTACTCAGCCAACCAGGAAGAAGATTCCGCAAGTGTCTCTGATGGTGAAACAGGAAGCTCTTTGAGATCACGGATCACTCCTCGCTTATTAATTTACGACGGCACGCGGTCGGGAGTGGATCAGACCGGTTGTTGTCCAGGAAAGTTAAAAAAATCACTTGCGAAAGCTACAGAGGCGATACCAAATGCTTCCTACCCAAATCCACTGCGTTGCAGATCAAGTATCCCATGACCTCAGGCCCTCAGTGACTACAGTGAAGAGGGAACCACACCGGACTCTAAAGTTAATAGGTACAGTGAACCTATTTTATTTATGCTCCAATAAGCAAGAGGATCCATTATCCTCTCCTCTTTTCATGGAGACTGGGATAGAGGTTATTTTTATCAACTTTCATTGCTCGCAATATGGAGGTTAGCTACTGTCAGTGGACATTTTCCGGGATGTACATTGTATAGATACAAGGGCAGGAAATTGTAGAGACTTAGCGAGTCTTTCTCTCCCACAGGAAAAAAATTACGCTTAACAATTGTTTTACGGTTGAAAATGAATATATTTAGTTATAAAAAATCCTAATTATCACTCTTGGACGGGATTTTATCAATCAAAACACCACAGGGAAGAAATATAACACTTGTAAATCCTGACCAGTCTTGGTTTAATCACTAACAAAGCGATCTGAAGATGGCTTAGTTAGCAATAAAGTCGACACCGGACAGAATCTGTGGTCGTGTTTCATTTCTTCCCTGTGGTGCTGGATATACAAAAATGGATGAGTTCATCTACGAGCAGTGGATAGCTTTTTCTACAATAAGTACTAGAAGCATTTTGTGACTGTCTTGCAGCTTCAAACACGTGATCTGACAGATGCGGGTCCCAGTACACACATAGCTAAGACTGTGCCCTCATTCAATTATCTACTGCCATACAAGCGTATGTTGTATACACTAAAGGTATGTGAATTCAACTATCTCTGTAGGTGAAGTTTGCATATACGTATACAATCGCAAAGCTCATGACTGCATTGGTGCCTAATGCTGTTCTAGTTAAGGTAGAATGATCATGTTCCGTATCACTTACCAAACTCAGCTGATTTTTAGCTTTCTGTAAAAGAAAACTATTGAGATGGCTTTGTCTGTCCGTCCGCCCTTAGACCTCAAAAACTACTGAGGCTAGAGGGCTGCAAATTGGTTTGTTGATCATCCACCCTCCAATCATCTAACATACCAAATTGCATCCCTTAAACCTAAATGGTTTTTATTTTATATAAAGTTAGCCAAAATCGTGCGTCTGACAGCAATATACGACAGGCCAACACAGAGCCCTGGTTAATTTTCACTGGCCGCTGTTCATACAGCATTATCCCGAGACCGCCGAAAGAGATTTATATTCGGTGGCTTTATTATACGCTGTACGGAAAACTCGATTGCCCCGAAGAAACTTCGGCGCATTTTTCACTAGTTATGATGCTAAAAAAAATACATTTTAGGGGTCGTGAATCCCTTGGAAGAGGGGAAGTATGTACTTAGCCATTACTGAGATGAGGTTTGCATTTAGTTGGCCCACGTGTAATCGTACTTTACATAAAGTGACAACTTAACAGTAAAGGCCTCCACACACGGTCAATATTTTGACGTCAATAAGATTGGTTCAATATTTTGTAGTTGGCCACACACAGCTCAATAATATTGTCAATACCTACACTTCCCGCCTGGTAGTTACAGGGAAAACATGCTCTCTGACACAGATATGGCCTGCGTGTCTGTGCCATTGTTATTTTGTGATGGCCCCAAGAAAAAGAAAAGGCAGCTTTGGATGAAAGAATGGTATAAACAAAGGAACTTATTTAGCCAGGAAAATTTACGCAACTAACTTAAATTCAGTGCGCCAAGTGATTTTAAAAATTATATGAGGATGGACAGTGATATCTTTGTTGAATTATTGGACATGATGACACCATTAATAATGAAACCCAACACAAATAAGAGAGATGCCATCCCAGTTAGTCAGCGTTTATCACTGGAATTTATTTTGAACACCTGAAATTTGATTTTGATTTTGCTATATCTCCACAGTCCATTGGCCAAATCATCATAGATACTTGGAAAGCTTTAATCAACGTTTTTGCCCAGTAATAAAGTATTAAGTAATCCTAGGATTGAAATGATGAAATGCAAGATGAAAATGACATTTGACTCAGATTGTGCTTTGACATTTAGAGCTACATTAATTCAAGGAAAGTAATGGTATTGGTTATTATCAGGGGCAGAGTTGGAAACTTTAATAGCTTTAGCTTTACTGTTGGTCTCAAGGGACGGTCCATTAAAAACTGAATTTCGGTGCAGTGTACCCAGTCGAGCTTCGAAAAGAATATCATTGATAGCTTTCTTTGCGTACACAGCCTGCATAGGGCTAATATTCCTTAATTCACAGGCCCAAGTAGATGCAACTTTTTCATGATCGTCTCTCTCTCGAAGGCGTTTGCAAGCAAGAGACACCAGCTCCTGTCTCTCATCCAACGTCTTCCTCTTTTTACTGGAGGGACCAGGAGCAGAGCAAACAGCATGTAATAGAAAAAAAATAATATATGATATAATATTTTATATATATATATATATATATATACATATGTATAGTATATATATATATATATACTATATATATATATATATATATATATATATATATATATATATATATATATACTTAATAAGGTCGCTATGTAGCTATTTTCACCCATATTTCTTAAGATTTCCCGAAAAAGTGGGGAGGCTCATTTGTACCCGCAGACTTTTTCATTTGCTAACTGTTCTGTTTTTCTCGTATTTCTTCTCGGGACTGGATTCCCTGCTGGTGTCCTCGATTTTATAGCATTTTATTCTACCAGTTGGGAATTGCCGCCTAGCTGATAATAATATTTATAGCTAATGCCAAATGTGTACTATATTTACATACCTCCACACAATTTGCATTTATATAAATAAAATTAATAGCAAAATTTAACATGTATCATGGAGTTATAAACTAACAATAATATATTACACTTTGTTTCAGCTACCAAAATCGCTGCATGAGTGGGAAGTAGTAGCCAATGAATTCTATGGAAGATGGAATTTTCCTAACTGCCTTGGGACCATAGATTCAAAACATGTGGAGATCAAGAAAACAGAGAATTCTGGTTCGTTTTACTTTAATTATAAGAAGACTTTCAGCATTGTCATGATGGAAATTGCTAATGCAAACTATGAGTTGTTGATGGTGGATGTTGGTGTCAATGGCAGAGTCGCTGACGGTGGTGTGTTCGCCGTATATCAATTTGGAAGGACGATCAATGAAGGCCATCTACGCATCCCTAAACCTCGGTGCTTGCCAAGCAGTGATAAAGAACTGCCCCTCACATTTGTGACAGATAATGATTATCCGATGTCAGGTTACTTAATGAAGCCCTATTCACTGTCTGAATTAGATGAGCAACAACAAGTTTTCACTATAGATTGAGTCGTGCAAGACGAATAATAGAAAATGTATTTTGGCATTTTGACATCTCAATTTGAAGTACTTCGAAAGCCTATTAATGTAGCACCAGAAAAAAGCAAGAATAGTTGAGCTAGCCTGTAGTTATTTACATAATTATCTGGCAGAAAAGAAGAATATAGAAAATTTTTTGGATGAACACATAAATATGGAAGAATCTGATTCAAGTGATAATATTTAAGAGAGTTTGCAAAATACAGAAGATAGTTGTATAGCCGAAGCTTTATTGGTGGCTTAAATGAATAGGGATCAATACTGTAATTATTTCAATAATGAAGGTGCATGTTATGGAACGTTAGTTAAATCACACATTGGTTAAATTATGGGAAAAATTCTGATTTATTTTGTTAGTATTAAAGAGTATTGTTAATACTTTAACAAGAATGGTGGAACAAAACATTTAAATCGTTTTTCTTCATATTTGTTGATTATTGGGCTATACTTTTAAAATGATATCTTGAGAAATAAATATTTATGAAATTGCTACTCACATTTTCAGTTTCCTCTGATTCAAGAATATCATCCTCACTATCGATGGTGTTAGGGGACTCTGCAGGGGTTTCTTGATCGCTGAGGAACAGCATTTCATCATAGTACCAAAATGTTGGTTCATAAATTTCCTCTGTTCCGGCTCCCGACTTCTTGGAGATGTCGACCTTCTTCAGTTCTTTACGGAAATTGGTCCTCAGTGCATTAAATTTCTTCTTTACATAATCCATTTTGGCTTTGGGAAATTTCTCCCTGTATTTCTTTAATAGAAGTTCATAATCCTCCTTCTTTTTATCCCTGTTGTTATAGTAACTTGACTTCACCTTCCATAATGAAGGCAAAACCTTACATACTCTGGTGCAATCGAGTATAAAGGCTCGTTCCGTTGATTTTCCTTTCTGAGTAGACGTCTCCTCAGACATGTTGTCGAAACAAAAGCGACCGTAGAAATGACAAAATTGATCAATACTACCCACAGACGGCAGCAGTCTTTCCCCGTCAAGTCGGAACCATTTGAATGACTCAATACTATTGACCTATCCATCAATCTTAAAACTACACGGTCAATATTATGGACAATCTCGGCATTATTGTCAATTTTATTGACCGTGTGTAGAGGCCTTAAGTTCAAGGTGTGTTTTTCTGTATTAAGTTCCATAACATCCAAAATTGCATTAAATAGAATGAGAAAAGAATCACAGGCTTCTCTCTGGGTACTATTTCATCGTCCAAACGTTTTTGTCATAAACGTAACTGGTTTGACGTTTCCAAGTACCCTCTTTAAGAACAAATAACTAAAAGACATCTTTTCGTAAGAGACGAATCAACAAACAAACACGAAAAGGAGAGCCATGATGCGACCGCTTCCGCTCCGCTGACTTCCGCCGAAGGAATTGAAATCAAAAGTTATTTTCCCACGACAATTAAACAATTACGTCGGAATTCTAGGGAAATTACACGAACACGATCACAGCTGATCCCTCTAACTCTGTTATTACGTTTTGACTTTATGTACCAGTTCGTAGTACATCGACTGAAATAAGTATGTATAGTGGTAAGTATAATGTTCGTGAGCTGTAAAAAATTAATGAGTCTACAGTATCAACAAAATATTACGATTTGCCTCAGAATTCAAAATTAGATTTATTATTATTATTATTATTATTATTATTATTATTATTATTATTATTATTATTATTATTATTATTATTATTATTATTATTATTATTATTATTCCTACAATCTTACGAAATTAACCAATGACCCTTAATTCAACTAGGAAGCCATCATAAAGTAGAATTCTTTACATGTAAAATGGAACCCCCCAAAAATTAAATAAATAAACCACAGCGGTAACATAAAACAAAATTCATCAAGAAAAATTAACTATCAACGAAAAGTCATGCTAAGTAAACTGTCAAAAGAATATATACTAGTTGTTTTAATTGTTGTGTTGTAGCCAATATTCAATTCAATAACCTCACCTGGATGGATAACATAAAAAATTAAAATCTTAACAAGCAGCATAATTTGCAGGGGGAACACGAATAAGTTTAGTAAGGTTTGCGTAAGGTGCATGGATGGCGCTTCATGGCAATAATGCGTTCAATCTTCAATTCACTCACATTATAATCATGCACAAAACACATGGTACCATTCCCTTCCGTGCTGACTTCCCCCAACGAGAGCCCTCTGCTGGCGATTGTAAGGACGACTGAACAAATAGGAAAGAATTGGATCGACTCGTTTCCGTTAAAATGATATCGCCCCGACAGTTCATGAGTATACTTTGACTCTGGGTTTTAGTAGCGCCTCGTGAGCAGACCCGATATACTTTGATTCTGAGTACGATGCTCTGTCGAACAAGAGCGTCGGGTCATTGCCTTGTCGAGTGAGACAGTAATAAGTCTACCTTCGAGAAATAGACAGGATTGTTGCTCTTAGATTTGCTGAAGTTAAAAAGAGAAACTCGAACCCTCTTCTACGGTGAAGAACGGAAAAGATTTTACGATCCCAACTATTACATTCTTTTTGACATTTCTTTCTACAAAAGCTAAGTAAAAAGTCAATTTGAGCTCTTGTTAACGTGAGACAATGTTAGAGTCGACAGTATCACTATAATTATAACTGGACAGTAAGAAATAAAGTTGATCTTCGTCACCCTTTATGAGGGCTAAATCAATTAATACTTTTTAATATACCTTTACGAAACATGAATCTACCTTTGCGATTATTCCGAGTTATACTTAAAAGACAGCTTTCAAACCAATCCCATTTTTGAAGACCAAGACATCGATCACAGCCCATCTACTGAAAACCGAGAAAAAAATAGACTTTGATACATAGCTATGAAAGCTAAGTAAAACCATCGCACTTAATCCATTTTGTGAAAACTGCGATAAATATAATTGGATTTTGAAACATTTCTACGGCATGTATATAACATATCTACACAAGGCCCCTTTTATAAAAACTCAAGACCTTATTCCTTTGAAAGATACACGGGATTCTTTGTTAGTATCCCCCTGTCGTAGGAAGTTTGACTTTTCTGACCGCCACTCTCATGCCAGGATCCCTACTCTCATGCGTGGGCGACGGGGCAAGCCAAGGAACCAAAGGAACTTTTCCAAAGCTTGACAGTAGAAGGAAAGCAACAGTTACTGAACGCAGATAACTGGGATTGCTGATCTTCGCGGGGGAAATGTGCCATGTGGTAACCTGTCCCGTGATCCATAAGCACACTTCTTCTTCTTCCTCTACAAGCTTGTCCCTATTTGGAGTCGCTGTAATGGTTCTTCAACACACTCTTCCATCTACCCTCGGTCCATTGCAGCCTCCTCGCACAATCCCAACTCCCTCATATCTCTCTTCACACAGTCAATCCATCGCAATTTTGGTCTACCTAACCTTCTCCCAACTGGTAGCCCCATCTCCATCATCTTCCTTATCGGGTGGTCTTCCTCTCGTCTCTTTATATGTCCATACCATCTCAGTTTACTTTCCCTCACCTTGACTGAAGCTGGTGCTATTTTGAGAGTGCCTCTAACACGTTCGTTCCTAACTTTATCCTTTCTAGTAAGTCCACTACAGCTACATTTATTACTGTACTTTCCTAGGCTGGTTCGCACAATTTCTATATGGGATAAGTACCCAACGCAGGAGGAGATATGGGTTCAAGAATTCAAATGGCATCAAAGATTCTAAGCAAATAATGGTTTTCTTCCTTCAAAAAAATTCTAGCAAGTGCATCTATGTCAATTGCAGCGTCCACATAACTTTTCTAAAACGAATCTTCTCTCTTGGATAATTCAACATTATCTGTGTTATGTAGGAAGCCAAATGAACAGCTTTTATTTTATTTTATTTATTCAACTATGACCGAGCGTTATTCAGGCCACAATCTTTTTCGCCCTCTCAATCACAAAAATAAATAAAAAATGCTCGTTCACTTGCACTGAATAGTAAAATACTCTATTCTGAAGAGACTTCTATTTCGATGCTGTTTAAAAGCATTACTTAAAATATTACTTCGTCACGAACACCTTCAAGGAATCCTTTTCTTTATCTCAAATTCCCATACTTAAATTTATGCCTTGATTTCAAAGCTGTATTCCAAACCTCAGTAGAACCTCTCATAGTATTTAATTCCTTTAACGCATAAACACTGCCTAAACAGTTCCAAGAAGAGTACAGGTTCCCTCACTTTACTCCCCTCCCTCCACAACACCTCCACCCCACCCCCCCCACCCCCCACCCCCCACCTCCATCCTCCCATGTGCAATCAGCCTCCACCCACACCAAGATGCCACCACCAGGATCCATGTACTTTGATAACGGTCTATTTCGGGAATGCTTACTATAGTATGTCTCCTCAGTAGGGGCCATTAACACTGAGGTGAGGTCATTATCTCAATCCTCACAGGAAGGCATTTGCGAGCAATGGACATGCGCAGAATTATATCCGATTCGAAATGGAATGGGAGAAAGAGCGCGTCTTTTCGAGATTTTAAATTCATAATTGATTCCAGAGAACGAAAACATTCGACCTCATGTGAGGGTCGAAATTACTGGCAGCCAAATGCCTCTTAGTGCAACAAACACCAAATGGCAAAGGAGCGAAATAAAAAAAACACCACAAATCGGAGAACAGTGGATTGTCGTTGGGTTATAATGTCTCCACACTGAAGAGGAATCATGACGTTCCGAAACTGAAAGTGCTTTTGAATGTATTTGTTCTCCAAATTGTGGTTTCTTTCAAGAATCAAAGATGAATTCAGGAGGAGGTGACCTGGTCTTCTGATTTCGACAATATTTTATAAAGTAAAACTGTAAAAAAAAAAAAAAAAAAAAAAAATAGTCAACATCAGCAGAGATACCGTATAATGAATCACAGCATCCATCGGATTTGTTGGAACATTACTCAAACTATTTTCATTTTCTCTAATCACTATCAACCCCTTATCTTTCTAACTTGGCCGATGCTGGTAAATTTTTATATATTACTGGCTTTTTCAGCAACTTTATTTTAAATTAGAACCCCTCTCGTCCTTATATAAGAAAAATTTAATATATTATTGGCTTTTTCAACAACTTAATTTAATTTACAAGCTCTCTCTCGCACTTATATAGGCAATTTTTAATATATTATTGGCTTTTCAAACGACATTATTTAAATTAAAAGCTCTCTCGTACTTATATAAGTCGAAAATAAAATGGCGAATTTCCTAGCTAAGGTATCCATTTTTTGCAATCTTAAAACCAACTGACTGACTGTATCCTAAAACCGAATAACACCGCCATTCTGTAAATAGTAAATATTCCGGAACGGAATCGAATATGAAATTTAGGCCTGGAGCCCAAGCACTCATCAATATTTAGAATCAAGTTACGGAATGGCTTGGTAGTCTGTACAAACTATTTATACATAGACAGGTCAGCAGTTCATATTCCCAAGGATGAAATAGCAGTTCATATTCACGAGGATGAAATAGCAGTTCATATTCCCAAGGATGAAATAGCAGTTCATATTCCCAATGATGAAATAGCAGTTCATATTCCCAAGGATGAAATTATGTCTACCATCTATTTGCTATTTGATACCAATTATGATAGGTTTGATTATGATGATAAAGTAGCACAAAAACAAAACAGTAAAGAAGCAAGTTATGGCTGCCCAGACCCCAAACGAAGGCCTGTAACGAAAAACGCTAAACAGAGCAATATTCCGAAAGATACCCCCTTTCACACAATACACTCAAGCGCATGCGTCAAACGACTGCAACGTCGTAGATTAAACGACATCAAGCAATAAAATGACAACGAAATAAAATCAAGGAAGTTTAAAAGGAAACACGTGACATGAAGCACGAGTAGCAGAACGATGGAGTGACAGGGTCCAGCCTTCAAGTACTCAAAAGAACGCAGTTCTCAACTAGAACACTGCCTACCTACGCACCATTGAGGATGTTAGCTCTTCTTTCTAAGCTTCTCAATTCTTTCCTATGTTCTGGTATTTATTAATGTAATATATACTCAGATAATATTTTGTGTTTTACTATGAATCTGTCACTTTTCTTTCTTTTCAGCCAAACAGTAATTTATTGTGCTGTACGGTCGTATGCCTTGCATCGCTTTTCCCCTTAACCGAAAAATAAAAGTTTCAAATTTCGTAAAAATGGATATAAAACTATATCATTTTTTTCATAAAAAGAAGAATAAAACCAAGGAAATAACTGTCAATTGTTCTCACAACAAACAGTAATTGGAAATGATCACCTGTGCTCTATCAAAGGGTGACGAATACACATCCCTTAGTTTCGTTTTGAGCGACACAACGCTTATTCACAGATTAGTCAGTGGCACTTGAAGAATGTCACCTGCATAATAAAAAATAATAAATAAAATAAAATAAAATAAAACAATAACCTGACTCCCCTACTAATCCACCATTCTTTCCGCCATATTCCACACACTGGTCTTCGAGCTAAAAAAATAAAATAAAATAAAAAATAAAAAGTATGCATATTAGTTTCCTACAATGGAAATACGCCCTTTCTTCGTGAAGAATAATTCTTATTTAACTAAATGGTTTTCCTGTATGCACAAACCTTATATAACAGGCCTTTTACCAAGAACCTGTATGTGCGACGTTTTCTTATCCTAGCTGTCAGCTAACTGGTCAAAGAGAATCCGTCCCATGACGCATAAAATTTTAGACATAAAATTGTGCATGAAGGATTTAATTTAATAATGATCATATTTCAATGTAGTCCGCTTCTTTCTGAACTTGTTACAAGAACAATTTTGAAAGAGGCAGAGTCGTCCTTTCGTATAGAAAGGCCCTTCTAGAAAGGGCCTTCTACCCAGCCCCGCTCTTCAGACCAATGAGGCAAATCACCGAGTCTCTCGGGACTTCTAAAGGATTCAGAATCAAAGAACACGTTACCAAATAAGCAACTTCTTCAATAAGAACATAAGCCACCTCAACAATCCAACCCGTTCTCTAATCTGTTCACCCCTTTCCTCAGTTGAAAGGATTCATCTGGTAGAGCAGATGAGAAAGGAGATTGATCGATCGCCTGTGTACAGTTTCTCTGGTGGTGACAGGCAGGACGACAACAGATTCGTAAGGAATCGTCATGGAACCAATACGCATGCATGGCGCGAGTGCCAGCAACACCATCTATCAAGGGATGATGTATCTACATCCCGCAGTTCCTTTATGAGCGAAACAACGCGTCATATTCAGTGCTTAGTCAGTGGCACTTGAAAACAGGGGGCCGATTTCCGCAATGAACCATCTGAATCCGAACCACTGGTGACTGACGCACACGGAAATCTGAATTGAGGGGTCATTTTGCCCACCTTTTCTGGATGGCGTCTGATTCTGTGTGTTTATTGCGCAATTTTCAATATTATGTGATCGGAACTATTTCATGGCAATGCGGTGAGAAGTCGTTTAATCAACTTCAACAGTATGTGATTATAAAAGGGCCAATAAGAAATCGAAGTCTCCTCAGTGGCCAGGTTGGTATGGTCTTGGCCTGTCAACTCGGTGGCCGCGAGTTCGATTCTCGGGCATGCCATTGAGGGGTAAGAGATGTGTATTTCTGGTGATAAAAGTTTACTCTCGACGTGGTTCATAAGTCACGTAAAGCCGTTGATCCCGTTGCTGAATAACCACTCAGTGGTTCCATGCAACGTAAAAACACCATCCCAACAAACAATAAGAAATTCGAACGATTTGCTTAAAAAGGAAAACTGGACATTAAACAGTTTTTTCTGAGATACATAACAATTTGTCTTGGAAATGTTAACCTTGGAATGAAAATTATTATATAAAAGCAATTACAAGATCATTTCTTTCCACTATAGGCAATCACAAGGAGCACTCAAGTCTGTCAGTGAACAGACTGATTATATGGAAAAAGAATGAATGAATCCCCAGTCAGCATGGGCACCGTTGGCGCTGAGTGAAGACATAACCGGTAGATAGTGGAAAACCCCAACAAAACTAAAGGAGTGTAAGGAAATAAAAAAAAATAGTAAAAAGATCAAGCCATAAGGAGGAATAAACTAACAAGTCGGATAAAAAAGCAGTGTAGAAGTGGACATAAAGAAGAGTATGAAGATATAAAAAAGGGGTAGAGGAATAAAAATAAAACAGAATGTAAAAAAAAATTACGGGTTACGAAGATGTAGCTGGGGGTAAGAAAATAAATATCTACGGAAAGTGAGTAAATGTAAAACTGTATGGTTACTAATAACTTGGTTCAAAATATATTGCTTGTCATTTGTTCCCAAAATGACGATGCCAACATGATTGAGCAATTGAAAATACTATAGTGAACAAACACTACAGTGAACAGAGAACAAATCTATTGTGTACCATGTTATTTTATAAAGTAGTATTTCAAACAATTTTAATAGTGTTAATATTTAATCCAGTTTGTAACGATTTAAGATCCTCAGAAGTTTCTATGGAATGATACAGAGGGACGTCTGAAGATGACTTCATTTACGCCTCTTGAAGATTCTTCGATGTACCATTTAATGAGAGCGAGTTCTCTTAAAGGGACGGTACCATGCAAATATAAAGTGTATGATCATTCCAGAAGAAAATAATAGATTATTTACTTTCAGTTCTGGAGGAAAGGACCAATGCCCCGAGATGGGTCATCCCATCCCGACACCCTGCCCGTATGCAGTTTTCCTAGCAATGTGCCATCGTTCTCGAGGGCATTTTGTGGGCCCCCCCCCCCTCCCCCCACACACTTGCAGGTGCCTGTTTCAACCACAGCCTGTCCAGCTGTAAGGTTAAGTATAACGTAGTTTTACCAGACCACGGAGCTGATTAACAGCTCTCCTAGGGCTGGCCCGAAGGATTAGGTATTTTTACGTGGCAAGGAACCAATTTGTCACCTAGCAACGGGGCCTACAGCTTATTGTGGGATCCGAACTACAATATATCGAGAAATGAACTTCTATCACCAGAAATAAGTACCTCTGATTCCGCGATGGCCGAGCCGAGAATCGAACTTCGGACCACCGGATTGGTAGCAGAGCGCAAAAACCTAACTATGGGCCCTATGAATATAATTATTATTATTATACCATTATCCAGAAGAACCCTAAAGAACAAGCCCACAGGGGCCTCTAACTTAAATTCAAGCTTCCGTAGTATACGGTGTTCATTCGAAATAAGTGACACAAAAGGTAAAGGGGAATACAGAAAGAGATCACTTATTAGAAAAACAGACAAATTAACAAATTAATAAACAAATTAGAAAAATTTAAATAATTTATTAAAACATAAAGAGACAAATGAGTAAATTACAACTTCATACAAAGGCTGGAGCTTTTACTATAATACCACACAATTTTCAGAGAATGCACAACAACAAAAAAAGAGGTTAAAAACATGCACTTGAGGCTAGGAAATTGTTAGGATATGCATTTACGTGTAAGTACCGAATACAAATTTATTCTAAGCCTGCTGATCTCCAAAGAGGGAACTGTAGATGCAATAGCTAGCTGGCCAAGTGCACCTGACCGCATGAGAGCCGGAGGTCATGACAGCGGGACAGGAAAGCAAGCATCAAGCAAAGCGAATGACAAAGCCCTATAAAGGCACCAGCATGAAAATAAGGAAAACTTCCAGTTTTATCATTCCGATAATAATGACAGCTGAATAGTTGTTCTTACCTAAAAGATAAAAAAAAAAAAAAATAATAATAATAATAATAATAATAACAATAATAATAATAATAATAATAATAATAATAATAATAATAATAATAATAATAATAATAATAATAATTAATAATTCGCTGAATTCTGCCATTTCATTCAACAGAATTTGTTTAAAAGAAAGTCTTCTTCCAAATTAATAATAATAATAATAATAATAATAATAATAATAATAATAATATAATAATAATAATACTTACAGTAGCATGAGTCTTAAAATGGAGAAACAAATTCACAGTTATGTATATATGTACATATATTTAAAGAAAAATCTGTACAGATGGCTTTCGAACAGATTCCTGAAAGCTATCTGAAGGTACAGATTTTTCTTTCAATAATATAATGTACATAAACATGGATTTATTTCTATAATAATAATAATACCAATAGACTTCATTAAAAACAATGGCCTTCTGGATGCCGTTGAGTTAAATTGCAGTTTCTTAATCTCTCAAGAGATTTAAAAAACTGCAGTATACGTAAACTCAAAGGTATCAGACGGCCATTCTCTTTAATGAGGTTTCTTCGTCGAAAGAAGGTCTTCTTCAGAAATAATAATAATAATAATAATTAATAATAATAAAATAATAATAATAATAATAATAATAATAATAACTCGTTCATTTACCTCGTACAAAACTCAAAACTTCTTCAGAAATAATAATAATAATAATAATAATAATAATAATAATAATAATAATAATAATAATAATAATAACTTGTTCATTTACCTCGTGAAAAACTGAGAACAGTATCCACAGTATCCACAACAAAAACATGCCAGCTTCAGGAACTGGACGCTAACGCGTACCGAACGTGAACTATGTGGACGAGGAAGTAAAAGCAGGAAGCAAGACAGTCAAAGAACGGGAAGAAGGAAGAACGACACGGAGGCTGACGACCCGAAAGCAGGAAGGAGCTGTTATAGGAAGAGGCGAAATTGGCGACCCTCTTCACGGCTTTCGTTACGTCAGACTCGGAAAAACTGGAGCGCTATGAAAGTGTCTTTTGAGATTGTTTTTCTTTCTATTTCACAGCGAGAGACAGTTCAACGGACGGCAATAGCAATAATAAAAATGACAATATTATTATAAAAATGCTCTGCTGATGAGAATGAAATAAAAAGATTAAAGGAGAACACGAGTAAAATGTAATATATTAGCAGCTACAATAGCTAAGTTCGTTAGAAACTACAAGGAAAAATTGCTTACCATCCAATATAAAACACAATAAGGATTTTGGACCAAATGTTATATCTGAATGCATGGAAACTGTTGTCGACTTCTGTTAGAGAATATAAAACGTTTATTATATCTATAACGCAAAATTAAAACGGAAACTTACGTTACACCTACTGAACATCAAAAGAAGGAATGACCAACAAGCAACGATGGTCACAAAGTAAACTGATAAATCTCTGGAAGTCAAGAAACGCAAATACTGGTCTGGTAAAATTCTGAAACCAAGTAAATGTACTTGAATATCAAGTAAAATAAATATAGCCATTTTATATCTAATAACATTGCGGGAAAAACAAAAGCCATTATACAACCGCTGAAAGTCCCGAATGCAATAATTACCCTTTTACATGCGATTAATCTTACTGTAAGTAATTTCTGCATTAAAATCATGACTCGTATTTGACGACAGCGTGCAAAAGTGTAATGGTGCGTAGGAAACCGAATCTGGCTGTGAATATAGCCATAAAGGAAGTACAAGCTGCACTCCCCACTGGCCTGTCAAGCATCTTGCTTGATGGATCTGGCAATGGACCTGTTATCATTGTCATTACCATACGGTAGGGGAAGTAGACGAGAGGAGGAGGGAGGAAGAAGAGTGGGAGGAGGAGGAGGGTGAGGAGAGGGGGGCGCTTCACCCCTTCCAAGGTCATACCCACATACTGAGTGTCAATAATCATTTGAGGGATGAAATACCAGCCCTGCCTTACAACCGCCTAACTTTCTCTTCCCGTCGCGGAGCTCTAAGGGCCATCATCCATAGGAACGGCATCGGAGCTTCGACTCTGTGGTTTAGGCCTAGGCCTTCGTTGTTCCCCTCGAACCGGAGTGAGATATGTAAAAAAAGCCCTCATGGCAGAGGTATGACAGGGCGACCTCCCGGGGTCCTTCAGAAGACACGACAACCCCGCCTCCAGAAGACTTGGACGCCACTCCTCGACGGGACATCGCCGAAGGCACACGCACACGACAAAAACAGTGTTCCCGAAGGTTGAATAGTGATCCCGAAGGTTGATAGCCCAGCTGCAGGTGCGTCCTCCGGAGAGACTTAAGACTTAGATACAGCTCAAGAAGATTCGCTGTCGTGACCTTCTTCCACTAAGAGAGAGCAGGTAAGTTTCCTTTCCCAGTTGGAAATTCTGTGATATGTACGCACGCATGAACGCATAAAACCTTGGAAATGTAGTGCACTTGCTGTAAATGAACGAAAGTACTCCTTTTACACATGTACGCCTGCCTGCAATTATACAGTACACAATACACCAACAAGCATAATCACAATCATTAATATATATACTATATATATATATATATACATAATATATATATATATATATACATCTATGTGTTATAGTATATATATATCTCTATATCTATGTGTTATATATATATATATATATATATATATATATATATATATATAAATATATATATATATATATATATATATATATATCTATGTATGTATATGTGTGTGTGTGTATATATTATATATATATATATATATATATATATATATATACACGCACACATGGAATGTGGGTGCATGGATGAATGAATGAGTCAGTGGTATACTGTTCATGGAGTGAGTACAACTTGGTTTCCTCAGGGGGACTGAATGGTCGTTACTGTCCCTGTACTAAAGCAGCACCCATCAGCTTAACTAGTTAGGGAAGATACACACACACACACACACACATATATATATATATATATATATATATATATATATATATATATATATATATATATATATATATATATATATAGCCTATACGTGTGGTGTACGTGATTATCAGATTATCATATTGAATAGTGATATACCCTGTTTTTACATAACATATAGTAATTATACATATATTTTGGGTTATATATATAATACATACGTATAAAGTATATATATATATATATATATATATATATATATATATATATATATATATATATATATATATATATATATATATATATATATATATATATATATAATGTATATAAATGTATATAATATTTATGTAGTGTTTTATATTTATTTACTTTGTGTTTTCCACATAATACCGTGATACAATGTATGGAAACTTGAGGAAAAAACTGCCTCTAAATAAAGTAGAACAGAATAATTCCTTGCAAAGAGAAAATTTAGGGACAAAAATAAACCGAGAGATAGGGTAGAGGTTAACAATAAAGTAATTACAAGTTAAGCGTCTGCCAAGAAGATCACTTGAATAATAGGAAACTATACTGTGTTTTTTTTTTTCATCTGTCCATCCGCCTGTGGTGTTTGCGCATGGTAACACTGCGTCCCGGTCTTTAAATAATATCTTATTTCGAATATTAACGGTGTAATTCGCATAAAGTAAATTATCAAAACATTTTTCAGTTGCAAATGTACACCCAGATATCCTTTTATTCACCTAAAACTTACACCGCGTAATTATTTAAAGCCCGGGAGGCAGTGTTACCATGCGCGACCACCACAGGCGGATGGACAGTAGAAAAAAACCAAGTGTAGTTACGTCCAATGTTCAATAAAACGGGAACATCAGAATTTACCACATATTAATCTTGTAGAGTCGTTGTGTTTAGTTATTTATTAACTGTTGGAAGTATGTGTACACCCAGGTCGTCTGAATTCCGAGTTTTCGCGAAACGTATGAAGGAATTAAGTCTGGAGAGAGAACTGGTTTAATATGAAAACTGCTTTGATACAAAGATCACATACTCCAACACTATTTAATCGTGCAATCATTTGTGGAATGACCATAATCCAACAGATGTAGACGAATTTTGTTAAATGTAAGGTGTGAATGTTATGTGGCTGATGTTTACTGGTATGAGAAAATTAGCAATGAACTGATTTGAAAGAGTGGCCGGCATTTAGAAAATATTCTGAAAGTATTATTATATTATTATTATTATTATTATTATTATTATTATTTTATTATTATTATTATTATTATTATTCAGAAGAAACCTATTTATATGGAATAAGCCCACAAAGGCCATTGGCTTGAAATTCAAGCTTCCAAAGAATATGATATTCATTATGAAGAAGTAGGACGAGGTAAGGGGAAATACAGAAAGAAGAGACCCCACTTATTCAAAAAAGAAAAAACCTAATAAACTAATAAATTAACAAACTGATAATAGATAGTATTAGGGTAGTATTTTCCTTGCATTTTAATATTAAGTGATAACAGAACAATTGCGTTAGCAGCAGTATTAAGGATGGTAATGTTCCAGGAATGAACGAAAAGTATGGCATTAACCAGTAAAAGCATTAGAGTAAGAGGTCATAAGTACAGCGGTTACTTCAATTGTTATTAAAACAGGTGGGTTATTGTTTCATGAAATAGGTTATACACGAAATGCGACAGGAACATTGCAGAAACTCAAGCTGGGGAAAATTGAAGAAAGTTAAATGTTCAGTTAAAAAAAAAGGAAGTATGATTGTTGAAATTGTATGACTGAAAACCTGCCAACTCTTGAAAAGATGTTAATACAATTGAAGCTGAATTGCATGGTGTGAAATCTCAGATTATGAACAATATGTCGTGGCAGGTAACAGCTAGTAATGGATTGGAATTTGCTAAGCTAGTTTGGTCCTGTTTAGAAAACAGAAGGCAGCAGAATGGCGATAAGTCTGTATATATGGGACAATTTGGTAGCAAGAAAGGAATAAGATAAATCATTTCAAAAAAATGCCTGTGATGACCGAATACAAGAAGGGTGAAAAACAAGGGCCTCAATATCCAGAAAGTGCAAGAGTCTGTGCAAGACAGAACTGACTGGTGCATTGTGTGAAAGATAAACCAATATTTATTGATGTACGAAGCCGTTTTTGAGGCTATAAAGGGATTTGTGTTAAGTCTCACCACTGCACTGACTTAGCAACTGCAGTATGAAAGGGCGAACTCGTTTGTGTGTGTGTGTGTGTGTGATACAGCAAGAGTAATTGGGGAAGGGGGAGGTGGGGGGAGGGGGAGTGGAGGAGAAGAAGGAAGGAGGAAGGGAGTTATAAAGGTGAATAATGTCCCCCTTTCACTTTCAACCGGGCATGAGCCACAAGTGCAGACTTTTTAAAATGCATCAAAGAAGAGGGTGAGTCACCTCCATAGAGTTCAAGCGACGAAAAAATAAGGTTAAAACTTATCTAAATCTACTTCAGCCTTCTCTGTTTTGTTTCAAAGTTGTGTATTTTGTTGTTGGTTTGATTTACCGTCTAACAGATGGTCCCTGATTCTTAAGAACTTGTGCAGAACAAGGAAAACAACAAAGATATTAATAATGAAAATGTTCTTGAACATTATGTACTTTGTCCCTTACACGTTTTATCTTAGGCAAAGGTCAATTCTTCTTTTCTCTTATCTACTGATTACGGAGGCAGAATCGAAGGAATAAATTGATTACCTAATCATACGCTTTTATTGCCACAGCGAGCGACTTTTGCCATTATATTTAGCAGTCTGCCTGTTCAGGCTTCGCGCTTCCAACCTTTAAGATGGTTAAAAATATCTGTCTTGATGCAAAGCGCTTACCGACACCACCGCGTATCAGTCTCTGGACACAACTGTGACCGACTATCCTTTTTTTTTTTTTTTTTTTTTTTTTTTTTTTTTTTTTTTTTTTTTTTTTTTTTTTTTTTTTTGTTTTTTTTTTTTTTTTTTTTTTTTTTTTTTTTTTTTTTTTTTTTTTTTTCCATCTGTCCACCCACCTGTGGTGTTTGCGTTTAGTAACACTGCGTCCTGGGCTTTAGATAGTTACGATATGTGTAAGTTTTAGGTAAATAAAAGGATATCTGGGTGTATACTTGCAACTGAAAAGAGTTTTAATAATTTACTGAATGCTAATTACACTGTTAACATTCGAAATAGGGTATTGTTATTATTGTTGAATGTAAGCTGCCTTTTCGGGGTGGCGTAACTATTTCAAGCAAGGACGCAGTGTTACCATACACAAACACCACAGACATGTAGAAAGATGGAAAAAACACAGAGTATAGGTGTTCAACTTAATCATTAACTATGACATTGCTTAAATTAACCGCTTTGGACTAAGGCCTTAATTTTTGTGATTTGCATCGTTGCTTGTGTATGCATACATTTATTATTTATTCGTTTCCATTCTCTCCGTTTCCTACCTTTTGCACAAATGGACATTCTATATCAGTAAATTTTGGATTAAAAGTTTATGCACTTGTAGGACTATATCACGTATATATTTGAATAATAATAATTAATTAATAATAATAAAAATTTATGTGCGCTTTTATCTCGCCCAATCTTGCTGGAAATAAATTACAGATCGAATATGAGCACATAAACAAAGGTAATCGATGACCTACTATGTTAAAACACTGGTGAATTAGTGCATTACAAATCAAAGGCTCACGGGACATTAAATATCTATAGAAAGGAATATAAAATTAGGCCAGGAGCTGAGACCTATATGAGATCATTCAGAGCTAAAACAGAAACTGAGAGTAAGGAGGTTTGAGAGGTGTAACAGGAGGAAAACCTCGCAGTTGTTCTATGAAACAATTGTTAGGGGAGGGTGGAAAGTAAGATGGTAGAAAGAGAATATGGATGGAGGTACAGTAAAAGAAACAGAAGGGATTGCAGCTCGGGGCAGAAGGGACGCTGCAAAGAACATTAGGTAATGCCTACAGTGCACTGCGTTAGGCGCACCGACGGCACTAACCCCATATGTTTCTAGAACTTAATTTGAAAGTCATTGCAAGTTCCGCTTGAATACTGCGTTAGTGGTACAACACATCAAGCAAACTGAACAATATCTTCACTTGCGACTTTTCCTACTTTTATCTAAGAATGATAACGCTTTTGCCAGAACGCAGTTGATAGCGAGATGAATTTCAGAGGAATATTCACTATCTGGGAAATAAAAGGACTATCGCAAGGCGCCAAACGCGGGGAACGGGTGGGGGAGGGTGAACTGCTTTTCCATGGCGTTTATATTTCAAAAAAGAAATTAAAGAGAGAGAGAGCATAAAATTTACCATTTAACGTCTTCAATACAAAAATTACTCATCTATTATTCCATTAGTACACATTAAGATTAAAAAGTACTTCAAAAGATAAACAAAAATCCTGCAAATTTTACTGCACCGAGGAATTCAGTAAAATATGATGTCATTAGGTGTTTACTTTTGTGAGCAGAGCCAAAGGTCAGGTGTAATTATACTCTGTTTTTTTCCATCTGTCCATCCGCCAGTGGTGTTTTCGCATGTTAACACTGCGTCCCGGGCTTTAAATAATATCATATTTCGAATATCAACGGTGTAATTCGCATACAGTAAATTGTTAAAACACTTTTCAGTTGCAAATGTACACCCAGATATCCTTTTATTTACCTAAAACTGAGACATACCGTAACTATTTAAAGCCCTGAAAGTAGTGTTACCATGCGCGACCACCACAGGCGGATGGACAGATGGAAAAAAACAGAGTATAGTCAGTAAGCTGGGCGATGTGATTTTTTTTTGCGGCCATCCTTCTAAAATGTATAATTTTATAGTCTGCTCTGTAAATGCTTTTATGTAAAGATACGAACTGATAAGATTTCAATGGGCTTTGTTGAGAAAGAGGTCTCACTGACGTTAGAGAGATGGAAGTAGCTACTGTTCATAAGCGATAGAGACAACATTAAAAATCATATATATATATATATATATATATATATATATATATATATATATATTAGCGTGCATGTGTGTGTGTGTGCGTATAGATACGTAACACACAAGGTCAATGACAGTTCTTTCTTCCGGCATAAAAATGGTATTTAGAAACAATAAAAATTCACATAAAAAAAAAAAGCTGTGGGCGGAGAGCCTCCTGAAGAAATAACTATTCCTGCAAGATTTCGCCTAAGCCGGGGGGGATTGGTTGGATGGGGGGGCGTTGTAAAGACTCCCTCTTCTCTGGAAAATGTGGGACGGCGTGATCAGGAGGCACGATCAAGATATTAACAACTGATTATCGGCTTCTCAAACCAATCTCTTCCTTCCTTCGTTCTCTTTTTCTTCTTCTTCTTCTTCTTCTTCTTCCTCCTCCTCTCTCTTCGACTCGTATAAGGGCAGAGGGAAGAGATCGATTTTCATTTATCGTTCTGCCTTTTTATCAATCCATTATTTTTTTTCCGGAGCCATAATCTGCTCTAGACCTACAGTAAACAAAAGATGTAGCGAGACGACAGAGGGACCTAGTTTTAAATGAATCGACAGACGCTCTTCTTTTACAGAAGGGGAACAGGAAGGAGAAACTGCTAAAGCTTCCCAGTTGATGGAAATGAATCAGTCAATGACCGGAATAGATCAATGGAGGGTTAATTTGCAATGAGTGAAATATGAGATGCCGTTTCCTGACAGGTGTTACGCGGCTGCCCAACAGAAACAAGTATTGCTATAGTAGATTCACATCAACCGTGCATTTGACGTCTAGGCCAGTCCCTTACGACGCTCCTGATTGGCTGTTGATAAGCCAATGACAGGGCTGGAAACTCTTTCTCTCGAGAGAGTTCACATAGACAGGATGTATGTTCCACCCCTTTTGAAAGACGTAAGGGACTGGCTTAGACGTCAAATGCACCGTTGATGTGAATCTACTATAGTTCTCAGTTTGTCGAATTAATATAATCATAAAATAAAGAATTCCGTTCTTTAATTTTAGTAATAAATAATATTACGATTCTCATTATTCACTTATAACTATTTTTTTAACCTAATAATCTAGCACTTTCATTTTGATAAAGCTGAAAATAATGGAAAATAATGATTTCCATTTTGCAAAGTTAACAATAATCATGGAAGACTTACACTGTTTGTATTTTCAAATCTGACGATGATCGTATAACGATTGGTATAGACAAAATTCTTTATATAATTTCTATCAGAACGCGTTCCATCCTAATGAGAAAAAGCGTACGTTCGAGGCTCGTGTTTTCAAAACAAAACTGTTTTGAGAGTTGTCTGCTTGACCTTGAAAGCAGCGACTGTTATTGTAGATGCTCCCCATTTTGAGAGAGAGAGAGAGAGAGAGAGAGAGAGAGAGAGAGAGAGAGAGAGAGAGAGAGAGAGCGTAAACATTGACTGTGAAGCCATAGTTCCATTTGGACGATCTATTGGAGGTATTATCGGGATCACTCAACGGAAGAGACAAACACAAAAACAACGAAACAAAAGATATTCTGCAACAGACAATTCCCAGAAGAGGAGAAAAATAGTATTATTCAAGGAACTTCCAGACATTTTCATAAGCCTAGTCTTGCCAGGGGTCATTGGAGAGGTAAAATAATGCTATAAATTATAAAGATGGAGTATAAAGTACCTTTACTCTTTAAGGCTTCTCTCATACTACTATGTATATATATATATATATATATATATATATATATATATATATATATATATATATATATATATATATATATATATATATATATATATATATATATATATATATATATTGTATGCTATATGGGCTGGGCATATTTTCTCTCTTATGAAGTTTCTACTGAAGTCGACCGGGAATGGAAAAAGTAAATGGAAATAACCTCGAATAATTGCTCCTTATTCCTGAGAAGCTTACTAGAAGAGAAAATGAACTATAGAAAGTCTTGATAAGAAGATAGTATCTGACATTGATTTATATATATATATATATATATATATATATATATATATATATATATATATATAGTATATATATGTGTATATATATGTGTATATATATATGATGTATATATATATATATATATATTATATATAATATATATATATATATATATAGTTGATTAGCATTATCTATACCACTAAATGTGGTCAAAGTTGCCGAGCGTTAGTTAACATTGAATAATAACATAAAAAGAAAAATCGCAAATCAAGCAAGGCTTCCTTTCATAGCCGCTAGTTCCAGTAACTCCGAGGATTCGGTAAGATGGAACTGTTCCCTTCGTTATGTTGAGCTTTCCTTTCCTCACTTCAGTCATTACTCAAGTGTAGTGTTCACATGCGAAAATTGTAGTTAAATGGCACAAAAAATGTGCCCTAGCTTAGAACGCAATAAATAAATAAATAAATAAATAAATAAATAAATAAATAAATAGAAAATTAAAAAATAAAAAATAAAATAACATAAATAAATAAAATAATAAACAATAAATAAATAAAGAATAAATAAATAAATAATAAATAATAAATAATAATAAATTAAATATATAAAATAAATAAATAAATAAAAAATAAATAAATAAAAAATAAAATAAAAAATAAATAATAAATAATAAATAAATAAAAATAAAAATTTAAAAAAATAAATAAATAAATAAAAATTCATCCTGAGGGGTAAATTTAAAGATAAAAAAATATTGCTTTGGCTTCCCCCATCTCAGTGACCAATGTCTATAGTAAAGTATAAACATTTAGTGTTGGCAGTCAAGGCTTTAAGTCAATGGTAAAAAAAAAAAAAAAAGCCCTGATGGATAGTGGGTTGCATCAGAAAGAACTCTGCCTACGCGAGCAATTTGCGGAACCGAGTAACATAAATGGAATGGAATATATAACTTAGGCCAAATTCCAAGCGTTGGTACCTATGATATGGCCATTCTGCAATGAAAGGGAAATTCGAGTAAAAAGGTTTCAAAAGTGTAACGAAAGGAATATGAAACAATTGTTCGAGGACGGTGGAAAGTAAAATGGAGGAGAAAGACTATGAACGGAGGTACAATAAAAGGAATGAAAGGGGTCGCAGCTGGGGACCCAAGGGCCATGGCAAAGAACCTTAAATAATGCCTACAGTGCACTGCGTGAGATGCACTGATCGCACTATTTCCCTAAGAAGGAGTAATAACGTTAAACCATTTACAGAAGAAAATACAAGATGGCTCCTTCAATTTCGCAATAGTCGCAGGCTCAAAAATAGAAAAAAAATAATGGGAGAATCTGCATCTGCCACTGAAGATACTGCTGACTGTTGAATGAGTCACAGCATTATTTTGAGATTGAAAGACGACATAGGATGCTTCCAGTACAAATGTCCAGTCGTGTCCAAACTGGGTTTTTCTGGATGAATCCTAACTGAACATACTACACCGACATTTGCAAAGCTGACAAGGCTCAAAGCACAGAAAGACAGACTCCGGTTGTGGTAAATCTACAGTTATAATGTAGAAGGTACTTACGTACCTTGTGTATATGTACAAAGGGTTATTTATTTACCTCGCTAAGGATCCGCAGATTTAAATCAGCATCTACATTGTTCTAGCAACGCAACAAAACAAGAAAGCGTGTGTTACAGACATGTGTTCAAGACGTTCCAACACCTATTGTTCCTTCCTGAAGTGAGGGTATACGCTGGGTCGAAAGGTTTAAAATTTGATGTCCTGCCTCAGTGGCGCGGTCGGTATGGTGTTGGCCTGCCATCTCGGTGGTCCCGTTGCTGAATAACCACTGGTTCCATGCAACGTAAAAACACCACACGAACAACCTCGTGGCTACGTATACTACCCGACTGGTGTCTGGCCGCTTATAAAGAGCCATAAATGAGGACCCTACCGGTGAGACAAAGGAATGCAGGAAGTTACGCACCAACCAGATGCATTAACTTTCAGTAAAGGTACAGTGGATGAATTAAACATAGAAATGGTCAATAAATGCAGGAAGCTGTGAATGACTAAGGAAGAGGATTCCCTGACATTAATGGAGAAAGTTGAGAAAGTATTAGCTTAGCACGAGAACTCAACAAAGAAGGATGTATCAATATGCCAGATGAGAAAATGAAAGAACGTACAAAATATCTTAACTTAAAAGACGGTTTCACAGATGAAGATAAGGACGAAGAATCCTAAGAAGGTGAAGAAATAGCCGCGTGGACGCTGCAAAATTTGCTGCAACAGCGTGAGGTGCAAGACCAAAAATAAGAAAAAAAAACGATCACAATGTTCTCTTAAAAAAGAACTTGCTTCAAGAAACAACAACAAAAAAATAACACAAAATCCCCCTGATATCCCAAAATCTCGAGCGAGAACTCATGATTACTGGGTGTTCCAGGTTCTCCGAAAAGAACTTAACCTAATGACGTACGTTTAGTGAAAATATTCAAAGTCCTGACAAGCTGCAACATAATATTCACGCCATTCACCTCGCTGCATCTTATCCCTTGTGCGTTATAACTGTATCATTATCATCATCATCAATTATGACTATTTGTAATAGCTTTATTCTGTATTTCTTTACATACTGATAATTTACAGCATTTAATTATGATAAAGTACCGTACTATACAATTAAGAAGCACGGTACTGTGTACGTAGATAGTAAGAATAAAAACTGAAATCAATCATGGAGAGAAACAGTGAGGGAGAGTTGACTACCATTTGAATTTCTCAGTTATATACATGTAATGCAGTATTCTAATGTGCAATTAAAAATTGGATTATACTATAATAATATTATAATATATTAATATTATGATATGATCTTTATATATATAATATATATATATATATATATATAATCTAGTATAGAGGATTTATATATAACATTTATATATATATATTATTATGAAATTCTTTTACTGTATATATATATATATATATAATATATATAATTAATATATTTATATATACTTTATATATATATATAATTTTTTACCTTTCATATATATATATATAATATAATAATATATAATTATTAAATGTTATTTATTTTAATTTCTTTTATAATTTATAATATCTATATATATTATCTATATATAAATGGTCTTTTACCCTTTATATATATATATATATATTTATATTATATCATATATATACTATTATATATATATAGTTTTTTATATATCTAATTATATATATATATATATATATTAGATATATTATATATATATATACGCTGGATCAGGTCAGTGCTTGGAAATAGTGACCAGCAAGAAATCCGTGACGCCATGGAGCTAAATACCTCACACTAAATTGTTTACTGACAACTCGAAGGCCAACACTCTCTAGAGCACCATTTGGTATAAAATTCCAACATAATTGTAAAGCCAAAACAAGCACGTCTAAAACTGGAACGGAACCGCCACGCTGGAAATATTTTCCTCGTTAAAATCTAAGTCTAGACTCTCATAATATAATGTTACACTATCGGCATCTACAATACAATTCTCATAGAGGCTGAAAGCAAAACGCTGGAGACGGGGGAAGAACAATGAAATACAAGGTCAATGAACCCGAAGAAAATGGCAGCCCTCTCTCGTGAAAAAGAAATGGTGAGAACCGGGGAAAATAAAAAGATACATTTATTAATTAAAAAAGGTTGAGAATTTCAAAACATGGGGAAACTTAACCAGGTTCAGAATTCCGAAGTGAGACACAGCAAGGGGTAGTAGGTTGTAAATAATAATTAATATAATAATACATAGTAATAATTAATAATAATAATAAGAGTAATTAATAACTAATAATAATAAAATAATTAATAATAATGATATAAGAATAATAATAATAATGAATAATAATAATTCTTATTTAATTTTAATTATTAATTAATAGATTATAATAAAAATATTATTATTATTATTATTTATTATTATTATTAATTCAAATAGTGAAAATATTTATATTAACCCTACTACCTAGCAAAGTAACCTTCCATAGACTAGAGCACAAGACAGACAGAAAGAAAAGAACAAATATTACGAGACTCAACCGACCTTTTAAATTAATACCGACGCTTTGAGGTATTCTAACAGCCAATTTTCCCAAGATATCCCCCCGGGTAGCGGGTAGTGCCGTCTGTGGACCTCATGCGGTGCACTGTATAGGGATTACTTAAGGTTCTTTGCAGCATGCCTTCGGCCCCTGGCTGCAACCACTTTTATTCCTTTTACTGTACCTCCTTTCATATTATTTTTCTTCATCTTACTTTCCACCCTCTCCTAATACTTGATTCACAGCGCAACTGCGAGGTTTTCCACCTGTGACACCTTTCAAACCTTTTACTGTCAATTTCCATTTCGGCGCTGAATGACCTCATAGGTCCCAGTTCTTGGCCTTTGGCCTAAATTCTGTATTCAGCTCAACTCAACCCAAGATAGGAAATGCATGGCATGCAGTGTGGGCGGCGTGGCACCTCAAAGGAATTCGGACACGGGCGTTTTGCCAATCGAATGGAACGCACTGCTTGAGGGACGGACTTTCCAGGAGATGCTGGAAGTTCCCTGCTGCAAAAGTGAATGGAGCCCAGGGATGAAATAGGAATGCGAAATATGACACATTTTCTGTCTGCATGTCACACTGGCACCACAGAATCCAAGGTCACCAAGGCTAAAGTAGGTAGAAAGAATCTTTCTTGAAAGAGAATTAACACCTTCACAGCTTTGCAACAATCGTTTCTTACAGCTACATGCGTTGACATTTGACGTTCAGTTATTTCTTTTATGGTGCTACTGATATTTTCATGACTTATCTTTTATTTGTTACACCGCTTATCTCATCCTAATCTTATTTATACTCGCTTCAATGATTCCCTTTTGCATGAAACCACTCCTCTCTTTGGGGATTCCTTGACATTCAATCAATCCACCACGCACCGGACGCAAGGAAATGACAGATCCTGAAAGTACAAACAAATACAGTGACGAAGCTGCTGCTCAGCAACGCCAGCTTAGTGGTAGAAGATGGGGTGTGCGCACATGACTACTACTGTGCTTGAATACCTTACTTTAAGTAAATACTTTTATGTCGTGCACACTTACTATCCATTCGTACAACCATTTATGCTATGAGTGAAAGTTATAGAGCATGTATACGCAAAACACTCTATATATATATATATATATATATATATATATATATATATATATATATATGCACACACAGAAACACACACACACACACACACACACACACATATATATATATATACATATATATATATATGTATATATATATATATACTATATTATATATATATATATATATATATATATATATATATATATATATATATATATATATATATATATATATATATACAAGCTCATGAAATGAAGGATTTAACATAAAAATATGCTATTTTGTGATAATTATGCTTTTTATGAGCCTTTTCATTTCACAAAGAGATGTATATAATTTGCATATATATATATATATATATATATATATATAGTATATATATGTTATATATATATATAAGTATATATATATATATATATAATATATATATATATATATATATATACTAATATATATATATCAAGAGCCACTTCAATGCAGACGCAGTTTCCAAACTTACCCAACGGTTGAACGATAACTCGACCCCGCATGACCCTTGGAAGTCTCACCGCCAGGGTCTCTGGACTCTCGTCCTTTTGCGTCACGCTCAGCCCCCATCGAGGTTTTCCTTCACTTTTAGATCATTGTCCTCGAATAATTAGCCACTCCATCTCCCAGGATTATCCCGATTTCTTTATCGGCTGCGCTATCTTTGAGGACTGAAGCTACAAACACTTCGCCATTGCGCTGCCTCCTTGCATAAATCTCCAATGAATGGTTCACTTTCGTGAAATTGCTGTTTACGAATCATTTCCACTCCGCAAATAACCATGTCGATTTTCTCAGCGGTTGCGAGTTACCTCATAACATCAGTCATTTCTTGGGTAATGAGGCATTTCGCTATTGCAGCCCATCTGTTCATTCATTACTGTACAGTTGCTGGATGAAAATTTGTTTTCTATGCTAATATCATCATGGATATATTCAAAATAGGGTAGAGGCGCTGTCACATCTACTGATGCCCTGTCTCCATTAAAGGCATCAAAAGCGGCTAGTGTTGAATAGCTTGGTGTCGTAAACTAGCTATTGTCGTGTTTCAGGAGCTGTCAATGTTGATTCATCCAAGAGATACATTTAATATTGTTTATTTCCAAAGTACGTTGCGCTTTCAAAGGAACTGCCTGCTTTCTGAAAATTTGGCTAAAAATACTGTAACCCACCTGCTGTAATCCTAGCCTATACGAAAACTGAAACCTATGTTTTTGTGACAAGAAGACGAATGGGTATTCTTTCTTAGTATTGTGTACATTATAACTACACATAATAGGCGAGTATCCTTCCAGTTTATTACTTCTAACGATACTGTATATTAATGGCTTGGTGAATATCAGTGACTTGGTGAAGTACTCTTGTACTGTAACCTGAAGTTCTATATTTCTCAATTAAGACTAATTGGGCCCTTAGCCAAATTTTGAAGGGAGGGACACAAGCATTAAATAGTTTATAGGAATATAAGCATATGTGACAGAGAGAGAGAGAGAGAGAGAGAGAGAGAGAGAGAGAGAGAGAGATCACTGGCGGCGCAGACATCCACATAGGCCACCTCATGAACTCACAAAGGTGGCTCAAGAAATGCTAATCTACCCGACTTACACCCGTTGTCATCCATCTCTATGTTGCTCGCTTTCTCTTGCTTACTGGCTATCAAAGTCCTGATATTTCAACACTTCCTTCACTCCATTTAGCCAGAGCTCTCTCATTCTTGCTCTCCCTCCTTACTAAAACTTCAGTAATCATTCTCTTCACATGCCCAAACCATCTCAAAACACTGAT